>NW_028270141.1:136246731-136397960 GCF_037043375.1 Chiloscyllium plagiosum
CTTCGGTTAAATGTTTGATTTCCATGAATTACTGATGAATAAATGTTTTTGTTTGTTCATCCTGTTCAGATATCTGTGCTAATTTTATAGTGTATGTATTAACGAACAAGTTCATAATTCGTGGATTGGAAATTCATCTTTTAAATGAAAGGAAAGCTCCGGCTTTCCTCAGTATACTACCAAAATCATTGTGAATCTCATTCTTAATCTTGTGCATTCCAGTTTCTTTAAATTGATAATTTAAAACAGAAATTCTCTGTTTTTAATTAAAAATTCACCTCTATATAGTCTGAGAATTCAGAACTTTTTGTCTGCAGTTTATCAAGATTACAACATGAACAAGCCTGTTCACAATCTTTATTGAATACATTCTTTCTATTACTCTCTGAAATTCAGATTTGTTATTTGGAGACTGCTGTTGCCATGGAATTATTGTGCTGATAATCAGTATTTTGTTCTTTTTACTGTTTACATTGAATGTTAGAGAACTGAAATGGACAATTCATTACAGCAGGTCTTTTTTGACATCTGCTTCATTCACCTTCCTTTTAAATCGCCCTGTATCTATTGTGTTGCTTACTTCCTAATGTACTTCTCTTCCCCTTTAAAAGCCTCAATAGCTTCATGTACTGGTAAGGTCCACGTTGTTGTTATTGAGTAGAGAAATTCTTCCTGAATTCTTTATTGGATTTAACAGTTATTGGCTTGATTATGCCCCTAGTTTTGGATTTTTTTTTTTACTTGCAAGAAAAACAGAGTTCTACCATCTAGAAGAAGCCCAACGAGTCTGTATCGCTAAAAATATTAGTCCCACTTTTTCACACTAGGCTGATAGCTATGAATGTTATGAGACTTTAAGTGCTCATCCAAGTACATTTTCTTTTCAAAAAAGGTTGAGCGATTTTCTGCCTAGGTATCCTTCCAGGCAGAGCATTCCCACCATGTTGTTGGTGAAAACATTGTTCCTCCAATCCACTCTAGTAGTGATCCGAATGGTAAGCCACTGCACACTATGCTACAGTCACCCAAACAGCTTTCTACGCTTGGTCTCTTGTCACTAAACCAACTTTGGATCCAGTTTGCCAAGTTCCCCTGGTTCCCATAATTGTTTGCCTTCTTTATCAGTCTGCCAGGTCGGACCTTATCAAAGGCTTTGCTGAAACCCATGCAAACAACATTAGCTGCCCTATCTTCATCCAAACACTTGGTCACCACCTCCAAATTCAACCAGGTTTATTAGGCATGACCTCTCTCTCAAAGCCATTCTAACTTTCCCCACAGTTTTCTCTAATAGAGCTCCTAGTATTGATGTTAGACTCACTGGTCTATAATCCCCTGGGCTCTACCACCTTATAAAATGGTACCCCATTAGCTGTCCTCTGGCACCTCCCTTGAGGCCAGAGACAATTTAAAAATTTTGGACAGTAATTTACAGTTTTTCTGCTATTACCAGACTGAATATCTATGCACTTCTCCATATTATTCTACATCTGTCATCTTGTTGTACACATTTAGTCTATATTTCTCTGCGGCATTTTAATATCTTCATGGCTTGCATTTCCTCTCAGTTTTATATATTTGGCAAGTCTCTGTCTCTCCTTCTAAGTCTTTATGATAAGTTGTAAATAACTGAGGCCCCAGTATTGCTCATTGAGGCATTCCACTTGTAACAACTGAAAAGTGTCCATTTTATCTGCGGTTCTCACCTGTTTAACCGACGCCCTCTTCATGTAAATGTATACCCCCAACTCACGAGTTATATCTGTTGTATTAAATTTCTGTGTGGCACGTTTTATAAAATGCCATATGTTGTATTTCCTGCTTTCCCTTTAACTACTCCACTCATTAGATCTGCAAAGACTTCAATAAATTTTCCAAGCACATTTTCACTTTCATTAAACTATGTTAATCTTTGCTGATTATGCAGTTATTTCTTTGTTCCTTAATTGATATCACCATTTTCCTCCAATCTGATGTCATGCTAACTGGTCTGTTGTTATCTTGATTTTTGACAACCCTCCTCTTGAATAATGTTTCAGTTCCCAGATACTGTGACTGTTCCAGACTGTAGGGAATATTGGAAAAAAATCATAACCATTATCAGCAAATTCACACCCCTCCAATCATTTCTTTTAGAATCTCAGGATGAAGGCCTTCAGGTCCTGGGTACAGGTATTTGTTCATTTTAGTCCCTGAGATTTCTCCAGTACTTTTTTTTTTCCCTGTTTAATTACCTTAATTTCTCTCTTATGAGTCCCATGGTTACTCTCTATTTGTGGTGCATAATTTGTGTCTTTTTTTTTTTTTTGCAACTGCGAAAGCCTCTTCTATTAATACAATACTAGAACATAGAACAGTACAGCACAGAACAGGCCCTTCAGCCCACAATGTTGTGCCAAACATTTGTCCTAGCTTAAGCACCTATCCATGTACCTATCCAATTGCTGCTTAAAGGTCGCCAATGATTCTGACTCTGCCACTCCCACAGGCAGCGCATTCCACTGTCTGGGTAAAGAACCTACCCATGATGGATATCCCCCCCCCCCCCCTCTACCTTCCACCCTTCACCTTAAATTTATATCCCCTTGTAACACTCTGTTGTACCTGGGGAAAAAGTCTCTGACTGTCTACTCTATCTATTCTGATCATCTTATAAACCTCTATCAAGTCACCCCTCATCCTTCGCCGTTCCAATGAGAAAAGGCCTAGCACTCTCAACCTATCCTCGTACGACCTATTCTCCATTCCAGGCAACATCCTAGTAAATCTCCTCTGCATCCTCTCCAAAGCTTCCACATCTTTCCTAAAATGAGGCGACCAGAACTGCACACAGTACTCCAAATGTGGCCTTACCAAGGTCCTATATAGCTGCAACATCACCTCACGACTCTTGAATTCAATCCCTTTGCTAATGAACGCGAATACACCATAGGTCTTACAAGGTCTATCCACCTGAGTGGCAACTTTCAAAGATCTATGAACATAGACCCCAAGATCCCTCTGCTCCTCCACCTTACTAAGAACCCTACCGTTAACCCTGTATTCCGCATTCTTATTTGTCCTTCCAAAATGGACAACCTCACACTTGACAGGGTTGAACTCCATCTGCCACTCCTCCGTGTCCTCAACTCAGCTAGAAAGCTCTGTTCATGGTTTACTGAGATTTTTTTGTTTGGAATATATTTTGCTAAACTTGTACTGTTTTTTTTTATGGTTCTACTGTTTACTTAGTGCCCTACCTTATTTTTCATCAATTTAGCCAAATGACCGTAGCCAGTTGTACCTGTATACCTATGTTGGCTTGATTTTAAGGTTAGAGTACTTTGTGCTTGGAGAGTGTTCTTTTCAAAGTTGGTATAGAATTCCTATCTAACATGGTCACCGTTTTCCAGTTTAATGGTGAAATCACTAATTAATGTTGCTTCTTTGCATAATAGTTTTGACCCCAATTAATTCCACAACATTTTGTTCCAGGAAGCTGTCAAGAAAGCATGTGACAAACTTATGTTCCAGACCACTCTGTTGCTAATTTAGTCCAGCCCATATTAAAGTTAAAAGTTGTTGTGGTTCTGTCCGCCGAGCTGGAAATTTTTGTTGCAAACGTTTTGTCCCCTGTCTAGGTGACATCCTCAGTGCTTGGGAGCCTCCTGTGAAGTGCTCCTGTGACAAAAGCAATACCAAGAAGATTCACTGTACTCAATGCTGGGATGAAGGGTTTATATTATGAAGAAAGGTTAAACTGGTTGGGTCCACTCAACTGGATTTTAGAAGAATTAGATGTGGACTTACTGAAATCTGTACAATGTTGAGGGTACTGGATAGTGTGGTAATCTAGAGGTTGTTCCCAAATATGGGGGAAATTAAAACTAGGAGACCAAGTTTGAGAATAAGAGGTGTCTCTTTTAAGGCAGAGATAAGGAATTTCTTTTTCTGCTGAAGGATTGGTAGTGTATGAAATTTTGTACTAGAATGTAATGGAGGCTGCACCTTTAACTTTAGGCTGAGTTGAATTGACTTTTGACAGACATGACAGTCCAGGATTATGGGATGAAGACAAAGTTGAGGTGACACCATAACCATATCACCCATGATCTTAAATAAAAACCAAAAGAACTGCGGATGCTGGAAATCAGATACAGAAACAAATTGCTGGAAAAGCTCAGCAAGTCTGTTAGCATTTGTGGAGATAGATCAGTTAACGTTTTGGGTCCAGTAACTTCAAAAGAGAAACCGTTTGGATGTGAAATGTTAACTCTTAATTTCTCTCCACAGGTGCTGCCAAGCATGTTGAGCTTTTAAGAACGATTTCTGTTTTTGTCACCCAAGGTCATACTAAATGGTGGCATAGGCTCATGGTGTCAAATTGCCCAGTCCCACTCCTGTGTTCTTCTATTCCTTTCCTGTCCCACTATCTGTCTTTGCAAATTACTAGCTGTTATAGAGTTATACAGCATGGAAATAGACCCTTCAGTTCAACTAGTACGTGCCAACCATCTTCCCAAGCTAAAGTAGTCCCATCTGCCTGTTTTTTGCCCATAACTTTCTAAACCGTTCCTAATCATAGAGTCATAGAGATGTACAGCATGGAAACAGACCCTTCGGTCCAACTCCTCCATGCCGACCAGATATCTCAACCCAATCTAATCCCACCTGCCAGCACCTGGTCCATATCCCTCCAAATTCTTCCTATTCATATACCCATCCAAGTGCCTCTTAAATGTTGCACTTGTACCTGTATCCACCATTTCCTCTGGCAGTTCATTCGACACTAACCATTTTTTTTAGAAGAAAGGAAATTGCTCCTCATGTCCCTTTTTTTTAAAATCTTTTTCTTCTCTCCTTAATAGGCTCAGTGGTTAGCACAGCTGCCTCACAGCACCAGGGTCCCAGGTTTGATTCCAGCCTCTGGTGACTGTCTGTGTGGAGTTTGCACATTCTCCCTGTGTCTGTGTGGGTTTCCTCCCACAGTCCAAAGATGTGCAGGTTAGGTGAATTGGCCATGCTAAATTGCCCATAGTGTTAGGTGCATTAATCGGAGGAAAATGGCTCTGGGAAGGTTACTCTTCGGAGGGTCAGTGTGGACTGGTTGGGCCAAAGGGCCTGTTTCCACACTAGGAAATCTTAAAAAAAATACTCCCCTAGTTTTGAACTCACTGACCTTAGAGAAAAGACCTTTGCTATTCACCTTTTCTATTCTACTTCCTTGACTTATAAATGTAAAGTGCCAAAATGTTAAAAGATATTGCAAGTAAAAATTAACATTTTTGCAGAGCTGTTTACAATGCAAAGCAAATTAGACCTTGTTTTCTTATCCAGGGTAAGACTTCCGCAGTGGAATGTTTTGATTTGGCTGAGCAGGCTGGCTGAAACATGAAGCAATTTTTTAACTTTATAGAAATGTTTCTGTTACTTAACTGTAATGGAACACTGGTTCTTCAGATTTACACAGTCTAATGAAAATAAGCCACAAGTGTCTGTGTTTTAGGCTTTGTATTCATTTTGCAGTGTCTGTTTCACAGTCTGTTTGAAAAGAAAAGTAAGACTTGCACTTATGTCATACCTTTCACAATTACCAATCTTCTCAAAGCTCCTTACAGCAATTGAAATACTTTTTGAGGTGGAGCCACTCTGGCGGCCAAAAGTGTGCACAGCACACTCATAAATAGCAGTATGATAAGTATTACATAATCTTTTTTGATGTTGATTTGAGGAATAACTTTGGGTGAGTGCAATAACATTAACACTTGATTTTAATTGAAATACAAATGGTGCTGTGAGACCTATTGCATCACTGTTAGGGGGAAGGTGGCTCTTCTGTTGAACACCCCATCCAAAAAGTAACCACTCTGACAGTGTGAATATCAACTTTGATCTCTATACTTAGGTCTTGGAGTGGAATTTGGACCTACAAACGTGCTGTCTGAACTGTAGCTGGCACTGGAAAATAATGTGTGCCTGACAATAAAACGAAGATCTGAAACAAATTCAATAATTTTAGAGTCTCAATACCACATTCCATGTCTATTACCCATCCCTACGCCCCAGGCCTTGTCATGCTATGGGCTGCTTTAAATACAGCCAATCCATTTTAACCTACTCGTGGTCCCCATTATCAACTTTCCTTTCTCCACAGCTTACAATTAACTGACCCTTTGCCAAACTTCATTTCCCTCTCTCTGAGCTCCAACTCCACCTATTTTCTCCCCCTTTTACTCTAGCCTCTGTCAGCAGCATGCATACCACCTTTTCCAGCTACTGTCAGTCTGAAAAAGGACCACTGGATTCAAAACACTAATGTGTTTTGAAAGCTACTGTTAGACTTGCTGCAATTATGAATTGAGGCAGAATCTTCTGGTCATCTAATTCAGAAACAACTTTGAAATTTTCAATTACACAACAACTAACTGGTATCAGCTACAAGACCAGCAAAAGTTACTTCTCACTTTTTCTAGAATACTAAACATGTGGCTAGCAATGATACTGACTAGGTGTTTGGCATGCTTGCCTTCATTAGTTAATGCTTTGAATATAGGAGTTGAGATGTCATGTTGCGGCTGTACAGGATATTGCTGAGGCCAGTTTTAAAGAACTGTGTTCAATTCTGATCTTCCTGCTACAGGAAAGATGTTAACTTGAACGTGTTCTGAAAAGACTTACATAGATGTTGCTAGGATTGGGGAATTTGAGCTATAGGGAGAGGCTCAATAGGCTGGAGATGAATTCCCTGGAGTGTTGGAGGCTGAGGGATGACCTTATAGAGGTTTATAAAATCATGAGGGGCATGGATAGGATAAAGATAAATAAACAAGGTCTTTTCCCTGGGGTGGGGGAGTCCAAAACTAGAGGCCATAGGTTTAAGGTGAGAGGAAAGATTTACAAGGGATCTGAGGGGCAACTTTTTCCACACAGAGGGTAGTGCATGTATGGAATGAGCTGCCAGCTAAGGTGGTAGAGACGAATACAATTGCAATATTTAAACAACATCTGGATGGGTACATGAATAGGAAGGGTTAAGACAAATATGGGCCAAATGATGGCAAATGGGACTGTAGCAGTTTAGGACATCTGATTGCATAGATAAGTTGGACCGAAGAGTCTGTTCCTGTGGTGCATAACATTGAGACTGTATATACTTTGTTCAGAACATGGGGGAAGAGCTTTCTGGTTTTTTTTTTAAGAAATACCTTTTGGGATGCTGTTTTCTTCAACTGAGAAGCCAGATGAGGTACCAGTTTAACATTTTCACTTGAAAGGCAACCTCTCTGGCAGTATAGTCAGTACAAGGAATTAGCTTTTAACACGATTGAAGAATTTAGACTCTTATTTGTAGAATGTGAACTTTCCTTGCCTATATTGGCTATATGTGAGAGGTTCTATGGAGAATAAGGTTGAATCTATTTGGGTGAAAATTAGAAATTCTAAGAAGAGTCTCTGATAGGCATAGTCTATAGGCCACCAAATAATAATAATATCACATTGGGACAGGCAATAAACAAAGAAATAACTAATGCCTGTAAAAATGGTGTATAGCAATTATCATGGGGAATGTTACTCTACGTGTTGATTGGTCGAACCAGATCAGTTAGGGTAGCCTTGAAGCAGTTTATAAAATGTATCCATGATAGTTTTCTTGAACAGTATGTAATGGAACCGACGAGGGACCATGTTGGTCCTGTGTAATGAGACAGGAATAATTAATTATGTCATAGTTCGGAATCCTTTTAGAAGGAGTAATCACAGTATGGTTGAATTTAGAGTACAGATAGAAAGAGAAAATAAAATTTCAGTACCAGGGGTCTACAATAGGATGAGAGAGGAGTTGGCTAAAGTAGACTGGAAACAAAGACTTTATGGTGGGACAGTAGAGGAATAGTGGAGGACTTCCAAAGCAATTTTTCAAAGTGCTCAGCAAAAGTATATATCAGTGAAGAAAGAAGGACTATAGGAAAAGGGATAATCTGCCATGGGTGTCTAAGGCAATACGGAAAGCTATCAAATAGAAAGAGAAGGCATACAAAGTGGCCAAGATCTGCAGGAAACTAGAAGTTTGGAAAAGCTTTAAAGGTCAACAGAGAGCCACGAAAAAAGCTATAAAGGAAAGTAAGATAGATTATGAGAATAAACTAGCTCAGAATATAAAGACAGACAGCAAAAGTGTCTATAAATGTATAAAACAAAAAAATGGCTAAATTAAACATTGGTTCATTGGTACTTTAGAGGGGGATTTAGAAATGGGATATGAGGAAATGGCTGAGGAATTTAACAAGTATTTTGTGTTGGTCTTCACACTGGAGAACACTAATAATGTGTCAGTAATTGATAAAGAGACGAAGGTAGGTGAGGATCTGGAAACAACCATAATCACAAAAGAGATAGTGTTGGGCAAGCTAATGGAGATAAATTAGGCAAGTCTCCTGGCCCTGATGGAATGCATCCCTGGATACTAAAAGAGATGGCGGGAGAAATAGCAAATGCACTTGTGGTGATTTTCCAAAATTCACTGGACTCTGGGGCAGTTACCGCAGATTTGAAAACAGCAAATATGACGCTACTGTTTATAAAAGGAAGTAGACAAAAGATGGGGAAATTATAGACCAATTAGCTTTACTTCTGTAGTGGGGAAAATGCTTGACGCTATTATCAAGGAAGAAATAGCAAGGCATCTAGATAGAAATTGTCCCGTTGGGCAGACACAGAAGGGGTCATAAAGGGCAGGTCATGCTTAACTAATCTACTGGAATTCTATGAAGACATTGAGCACAGTGGACAACAGGGACCCAGTAAATGTGATGTACCTAGATTTCCAAAAGACATTCAACAAGGTTTCACACAAGGCTGCTGCATAAGATAAAGATGCAAGGTGTTACGGACAATGTATTAGTATGGATAGAGGATTGGTTAACTAATAGGAAGCAAAGAGTGGGGATAAACGAGTGTTTTTCTGGTTGGCGATCAGTGTTGGAATGTAATTATTCACAATTTACATAGATGATTTGGAGTTGGGGACCACTTGTGTCAAAGTTTGTGGATGATACTAAGATGAATGTGAAACTTTGCAAAGGGACATAGTTTAAGTGGGCAAAAATTATGAAGGGAATAGACAAGATAGATCTAGAGAGGATGTTTCCAATGGTGAGTGAATCTAGGACAAGAGGGCATTGTCTCAAAATTAGGGGGAGCAGATTTAGATCCAAATTGACGAGGAACTCCTTCACCCAAAGGGTTGTGAATCTCTGGAATTCCCTGCCCAGTGAAGTAGTTGAGGCTTCCTCAGTAAATGCTTTCAAAGCTAAGATAGTCAATTTTTGTTTTGAAAAGTAAAGAAATTAAGGGTTAAAGTGAGAGTGTGGGTAAGTGGAGCTGAGGTCATGAAAAGATCTTATTGAATGGTAGAGCAGGCTCAAAGGGCCAGGTGGCCTACTCTTGCTAAGTTCTTATTGTTCTTATAACGTGATTTTGGCCCCATTAGTTTAAATGACGCAGCTATTGAGCGATTTTTCTTATAATGAGATCACACGAGAATGGAACTGTTGTGTTTATATGAGAACTGACTGTACTTTAATAAAGATATTCAATAAACAGCCATTGTACTCCACGTTGGCATGTAGCAAACTCTACCATAAAAGGGAACTGTACGATGAAATCAAGGTGGCGTTAGGGGCAAGGTAATGGCTTTTCTGGCTAATGTGTGAGGTTATGCAGTCTGTCTGCAAAATGACTGGCCATCAGGTTTTTAATCTGTCTAGGTTTTAGACTTTTAAGAAAGCATCTAAGGTTGATAGACACACTAAGAGTTTGAGACAGACAGCTAATGTCAGCTTGCATTGAAGGTACACAGTATAGCTGTGAGATTCTGTCATCAACTTAACAAGACTAGTTGCTTCACAGGCTATCATTGTACAGCCAATTTGCTTCACAGACTATTCATAGCAGACTTCTTCACCACTACCGAACAACCCAAACGGCCTCCTTCTTCAAAGACTGCAATTTCCCCACCGACGTGGTCAACAATGCTCTCCACCACATCTCCTCCACTTCCTGCACCTCCGCCCTTGAACCCCGCCCCTCCAATTGCCATCAGGACAGAACCCCACTGGTCCTCACCTTCCACCCACTCAAACTCTGGATACATCGTATCATCCTCCGTCATTTCCGCCACCTCCAAACAGACCCCACCACCAAGGATATATTTCCCTCCCCACCCCTATCAGCGTTCCGGAGAGACCACTCCCTCCGCAACTCCCTTGTCAGGTCCACACCCCCCACCAACCCAACCTCCACTCCCGGCACCTTCCCCTGCAACCGCAAGAAGTGCAAAACCTGCGCCCACACCTCTCCCCTAACATCCCTCCAAGGCCACAATGGATCCTTCCATATCCATCGCAAATTCACCTGCACCTCCACACACATCATTTACTGTATCCGCTGCACCCGATATGGTCTCCTCTACATTGGGGAGGCAGGCTGCCTACTTGCGGAACATTTCAGGGAACACCTCTGGGACACCCGCACCAACCAACCCAACCGCCCCATGGCTGAACACTTTAACTCCCCCTCCCACTCCGCCAAGGACATGCAGGTCCTTGGCCTTCTCCATTGACAGACCCTGACCACACAACGCCTGGAGGAAGAGCGCCTCATCTTCCACCTAGGAACCCTTCAACCACACGGGATGAATGTAGATTTCTCCAGCTTCCTCATTTTCCTCCCACCTTATCTCAGTCCCACCCCCCGGATTCAGCACGGCCCTCTTGACCTGCAATCATCTTCTCGACCTCTCCGCCCCCACCCCCTCTCCGGCCTATCACCCTCACCCTCACCTCCTTCCACCTATTGTATTCCCAGCGCCTCTCCCCCAAATTCCCTTCCCCCTACCTTTTATCTCAGCCCGCTTGGCACACCAGTCTCATTCCTGAAGAAGGGCTTATGCCCGAAATGTCGATTCTCCTACTCCTTGGATGCTGCCTGGCCTGTTGTGTTTTTCCAGCACCACATTTTTCAACTCTGGTCTCCAGCATCTGCAGTCCTCACTTTCTCCTATTCATAGCAGAGCCAGGTTAGCTTGTAGAATGAGAGAACTCAGTAATTTAAATCCTTTATAAAATATAGCCTCTGCAAGCAATTTCCCTGTGGTAAAAGAATTGTAAGATGTCTACCTGTAATTTTAGTTATGCATTGGATTGGCTGGTGCTGTGCAGCTCTGATGTGGTCTGGTATCTTTCAACAAAGCAAAGCAACGCATAAATGTGACTTGTGAGGAAAGTAGAAACCCAGAACAAATGGCAGAAATGCATGGGTGTGCCTTCAACTAATTGGTGAAGATTTTCTGATTTAAGAAACTTTGTAATCTTTGATGAAATGTGTTAGCTGTTGAGTTCTTATCTCTTCTTAGGTGTTTTCAACCAAAGACAGAAAGCAGCTCTGGGATCCAATCAGTAAAGATTGTAAAAGAAAAGGAATAATGATTTGGTTTGCTGATTTGGTACATGATATTATGTGATTGCACGATAGAATCTTGTAATCATTTGTCTCCCTTGTGATCTGTAAATATCCCTTGCCACCTGGATGCATATCACTATTTTGCTAAATGTATTCTTGATGATCACTTCTTTCTTTGGTGTTTCTTGAAATGTTACAGCACGGTTCCCAAATGTTCAACAGATTTCTCAGGAAGCTTACTACATAGCTAGGAGTTTGTGATCCTTGCAAAAGTTAGTTTACCAAATCTCAGAAGAATGTGAAAGGTCTTTGTCTAAACCAGAAACTTTGAAAAATAACTGTAGTGGAGAAAAAACTTATGTAGCGTGCAACTTACTGGCCCACCTTCCAAGATTTAGAGCAACAAGTCATCTTCAGAAGTTTATGTCATTTCCCTTTGCAAATAAAAATTCCATGATGCGGATTTTTGGCTTTCTACAATGTACAAGTTTGGCTGAGGTCTCCTTATCCAGCCATTGATCTAAAAGCAGAAATCTACATTATTATTTGCCTTTATAAATTGCAAACAGGCTGGACAGCTTAGCTCGGTGTTTTCAAACTTCTACCTATTGTGACTCCATTTCAAGGCTTGAAAATTTGTTGTGACCCTTTAGCAAGAACTAGAGAACTTTGAGGGTGAACGAAAAAGAAAGACCTTTTGAGAGTAAGGTAAGTTGGCCATTAGTGCTTCAGAGTTCATGCCTCCAAAATTTCAACTGCACTATAAGAAGCTCCAGCATGTCTTCTACACTTTAGTAAATGTTCAGCAAGTTTAGAATCATCTGCTAGGTGCTTACATCAGCCAATCTGAGCGGTTTTGGGCTCCAAACTACAAGTCTACACTTCTTCCTGTTCTCTGATTCTTATTTTAATGAGGCTTTTACTATCTCACTATATCTGTTTGGTATTCACAGAGATGGTACAGAAAACATGCACGCACACAAAGCTTTGCAGAGCCATGTCACAGAAGCTGCCCAGAACAAAGATGGCATTGTCATGGAATGGCATTAAAGCTCAAGAAGGCGCAAGTTGCAAAAGAAAAGTAATACATCTCTGTGCTTTTGCATTGTAATAACCCACAATAGATTCCTGAAATGTTAAAGCCTGTTTTTGATCTTGAGTTTGTTTTAAAATAAGCAGGGAGGTATCACATTGGCAGGCATTTATTCAGATTCTAGGAATGTTCAGCTAATAGAGTTGAACAGTTACTATCATTGCCATTCCTTTTCTATTTTTTATTAACTTTTCTATTTTTATTAACTTTTTTTCCATTGTCTGTTTTAAGTACCTGTGATCCTTGAGCAAATTGCTAATGATTAAATGATCACTCCAAATAAAATATGAAACCTGATAAAGGGCTCTACGTTCAATAATTACATAATATACAATACTCAGTGAGACAAATTTGCAATAAAATGGAATAACCTGATAATTCACCCTTGTACCATCGATTCAAATCCAGCTGAGGGATAAACATCTCTCTCTCTCTCTCTCCCTCTGCTGGCTGTAACATCCCGATATGTAGTAGAAAGGAAACACATTATACAAATAGTCAATGATGTGAAGACTATCATTCTATTTTCTGTTTCTTTGATTGTGGACTAAAATGGAAATAGGTTTGTTTTAAAACCAAGGGCTATGGAAAGAAGTACTGTACTTTTAAACACAAGTTACTGTAATTCATTATGTATAATGTCTGCATTGCTACTTTGTTCAAGAAATAGGGATAAATGTAGATAGCACAGCACCAGTCAGGAGCATTGGAGTTGTAGACTTAAATTTGGCCAGCAACAAGCAGCTGATTGGTTTGTGCAGCTGCCAAAGCATGGGGAGCTGATCAGCTCATGGATGTGAACAACACAGGGAGAAGTATTTGTATTGCTGAGGGGGCAGGTTATGAGTGTGCAATTCTCTCTGCAGTTGAAAAATGTGATGCTGGAAAAACACAGCAGGCCAGGCAGCATCCGAGGAGCAGGAGAATCGACGTTTCGGACATAAGCCCTTCTTCAGGAATCCTGAAGATGGGCTTATGCCCGAAACGTCGATTCTCCTCCTCGGATACTGCCTGGCCTGCTGTGTTTTTCCAGCATCACATTTTTCAACTCTGGTCTCCAGCATCTCACTTTCTCCTAATTCTCTCTGCAGTAAAGATATCTGTAATCTGAAGAAAACCAACTACTTTCTCCCTCCAGTTGCTGAAAGCTCGAGTCTTTAACCAGTAACTAAGACTCTTAGTTAGTATCCCAATCACCCCATGTCTCCTGCAAAGAAATGAAAGAACCTGGAGAAAGGAGATTGAAGAATAGAAGGTCTTACAACCAAGTAGCAAGAGTAAGACACTTGGCCTTCAAGCCTGCCCCGCTTATTTGTCTTTTTCAGTTCGTGTGTATGTGTAGGGATTTTAAAAGGTGTTTAGAGTTTTAGTTGGTAGGGGCCATATCTTGATAGTTCATAGCTGTTTACTCATGATTAAAATGTGCTTACTTGTAATAAGTAATCATTTTTGTTAATTACTGGAACTTATTCAATGTTTTCTGGTAGCTTGATTCCAACAGACTGTTAAATCAGAGACTTTGAATGCATTGATTAAATTTTGTGGCAATGCTGGGAGTAATGGTACTTGAGAATCTGCACACTTTCCCAAAGGGGTTGTAACAGTGAGTTCAATCCATAAAGGAAATTTATTTAAAAGGGGCCAAGTCAGTTTATGACCCTGTCACTTAATGCTTTAGAAATGCTGTAAATGAAATGCAAAGGGAGGGAAAAGCCATTGGGTTATATAATCAACCATGATGATAATGAAAAGTAGACAAAAAGGAAAAAAAGAAAGATAAATTAAAATGAAAGGTGGAGCAGGCTTGAAGGGCCAAATGGCCTACTCCTGCTCCTATTTTCTATGCTTCTACATTGAGGTAACCCCAGAGGTGACATGCTGTTCCAAAATTATAATTTTTGCTGACATCACCACATTATCTACACATGCGCATCTTTGCTAGCTAACTTGGTATGAGCAAGACACACTTCATAACTGGTGTTGATGCTTGTCAATTACAGTATATTGCGCTTTTTCTCAGTACCGTCTTTTCACTAACAATGGATTGGACAATTTGGCCAGTTATTCCAATCACTAGAATGTCATTGGAGTAGCATAGACTGGAGTTTGATATAGGGACCTTGCAAAATCCCAGGCACACAAGTTTATGGGAATTGACAAGGCAATTAAAGATACTAATGGACAATGTTTCTGCATTTGGAAACCTCTGAAAGATTCCATTAAATTTGGAGGGATGTGTTTCCGTGAATTGATTTAGTTTCCCTACTTGGTACCCTCGCCACCTGACACCTACACTTACTTACCCTTTCACAGTAGCTGTCAAAATGGCTGGCTCTGCTACTGGACATTTAAATCACAGAGCAGAGCACTACTACATAAGTAGATGTAGCTTCTCCTCTGATGGATTTGTACATTTTTGGACAGGTACATAACAGGAGACCCCTGTCCAGGAATCTCCAGTGCCATCTAAAGTTGTGTGAGAAAGTTTTAACCTAATCAGGATGGAAATAGGGTTTCTGACCCTGACTGGGACAAAACCCTTCTAAATCTGGACTTCTCAGGACCCTGCCTCGAAGCCATGTAGATATGCCTGTTGAGTAGGTAAATCTTGTCAGAAGGTGGGTAGAGCACCTGCTGGGATTCAGGTCAGAATCGAGGCTTGAACTCAGAAGAACTGAGCTGAATTTTATTTACGACTACCCTCCAGGCGCAGTGGAGGGACTTGAGACTGAGTAATGTAAATAGATTCTGAGTAATTTCTAGTGCTGTTGCTGCATACAAAGCAGGGAAAATGGCTTTGATGTTCCGTTGGAAAGACGTAAAAAGGAAAGGAATGGAATTTGTTTAAATTGGATTGCTTTATGAAAGGATTACTGTGAGGAGGTTGCCGCTTGTGAAAGGGGAAGTAATCTGATTTACTGCTAATGAGAGAAAATCTGCTAATTAGCAACAGAATTTTGTTCATTGCAGAAATACACACACACCTGATTTCTAAAGTTGAGCTTACAGTTCGTTACACTCTGTCTCTTCCCAAATGAAAATTCTGACCTTGGGATGTTGGAGCAATAATCAAACAAAATGCCCATTCTCACCAAGTCATCTTTGACAGTATATTTTTTTTATTTCAAAAATATACTTTATTCATAAAAAATATTTTGATATCTATACAATTGGTGATGCCTTTCATATGTATACATTGCATTTCTTTACATACAGAGATCGGAATAAATCATTCGTATATACAAGTCTGTATGTTGACCGTCTGGATATTTTGCTGAGGCATCAGCAGAGCCAAATTACTGGGTGGGCCCCCTGTTCTTCTTAGGCAGGCAGACACTATACAGTGGTCTTTCCCCACCACGCCTTGGTGCAGCTGCCCCAAGCTTCAGCATGTCTCAACACTTAGATCTGGACCTTGGAATGTGCCGATCTGCAACACTCAGTCAGGGTTAACTCCTTCAGCTGGAAGATTAACAGGTTTCGGCAGACTAAAGAGTGTCTTTCATCGAGTTGATGATCCTGCAGGCACAGTTGATGTTCGTCTCAGTGTGCATCCCGGGGAACAGACCGTAGAGCACGGAGTCTCGCGTCACGGAACTGCTTGGGATGAACCTCGAAAAACACCTCTGCATTCCTCTCCAGACTTTCTTTGCATAGGCACATTCCAGAAGGAGGTGTGTGACAGTCTTGTCCTCTCCACAGCCGCTTTGAGGACAGCATGCGATGGGGCAGAGAGTCCGGGCGTGCATGAAGGATCTCACTGGCAGAGCCTGTCTCACCACCAGCCAAGCCATGTCTTGGTGCTTGTTTGAAAGTTATAGCAATGAGGCATTCTGCCAAATGACTTTGACAGTCTGCCCAGCGAACTGCTCGACAGGATCCACCCTCTCCTTTTCCCAAAGGGTCTCAAGGACACTACGTGCTGACCACTTCCTGATGGACTTGTGGTCAAAGGTGTTTTTCTTCATAAATTTCTCCACAAAGGGCAGGTGGTACGGAATGGTCCAACTGCTTGAAGCGTTCCGTGGCAGCGAGACCAGGCCCAACCTTCGCAACACCAGGGACAGGTAGAACCTCAATACATACTGACACTTGGTGTTTGTGTACCGGGGATCCATGCACAGCTTGATGCAGCCACACACAAAGGTGGCCATCAGAGTGAGGGTGGCATTGGCTGTGTTTTTTTCTCCCATTGCCAGATCTTTATACATGGTGTCCCTTTGGACTCAGTGCATCTTTGATCTCCACATGAAGTGGAAGATGGCCCGGGTGACTGCGGTGGCACAGGTTCTAGGAATAGGCCAGAACTGTGCCGCATATAACAACAATGATAGTACCTCACACCTGATGACCAGGTTTTGACCTCCGATGGAGAGCGACCGTTGCTCCCATCTGCCTAGTTTCTGCCTCACTTTACTAATATGCTCTTCCCAAGACTTGGTGCATGCCCCAGCCCCTCCAAACCAAATACCCAGAACCTTTGGGTGGTCAGTCCTGAAGGTGAAGGGGATAGAGGATTGATTGGCCCAGTTCACAAAGAGCATGGCCTAACTCTTGCCTCGGTTTACCTTGGCCCCCAAGGCCTGTTCAAACTGGTCACAGATGCACGAGTCTGTGCATGGACAGCGGATCCGAGCAGAAAACGGCGACATCATCCATGTACACGGAGGCCTTAACCTGTAGGCCCCCGCTGCCATGAATAGTCACCCCTCTCTGGCTCGCATCCTTCCTGATGGACTCGGCAAATGGCTCTATGCAGCACACAAACAAGGCAGGAGAGAGAGGGCAGCCCTGCCTGACTCCAGATCTGACTGGGAAGCTGTCTGATTCCCACCCATTGATTGAGACTGCACTGACAGTATTGATGTAGCGCAGCCGGATCCAATTGCAGATTCCCACCCCAAAGCCCATTTTGGAGAGAACATCTCTCATATACGGATGCGATATCCTGTCAAAGGCTTTCTCCTGGTCCTGGCTGATGAGGCAGGTGTCCACCCCCCTATCCTGCACATAGACAATCGTATCCCTAAGGAGTGCGAGACTCTCAGCAATCTTCCTGCCCATTATAGCACAGGTTTGGTCAAGGTGAATCACCAATCCCAAAGCAGACCTGACCCAGTTGGTGATGACCTTTGACAAGATTTTGTAATCCACGTTTAATAGTGAGATTGGTCTCCAATTTCTGATTTCCTCCCTCTCCCCCTTATGCTTGTAGATGAGGGTGATGATGCCTTTCCTCATGCATTTGCTCATGGTACCTGTCAGGAGCATACTGACATACATCTCCAGCAGGTCCTGGCCAATCTAGTCCCATAGAGCAGAATAGAGCTCGACTGGTAAGCCATCGCTTCTGGGAGTTTTATTCTTTTCGAAGGACTTGAGGGCCTTGGTCAGCTCATCCAGAGATAGCAGCTGGTCCAGCCTCTCCCGTGTTCTGTCGTTTAAAACCTCCATTATAGAGGACAGGAACGACTGGGAGGCCGCGCTGTCAGTTGGCTTTGAGTCAGACAGACTAGCATAGACAGATTTGCTGATCCTCATGACGTCAACCTGAGATGACATTACCAAGCCATGTTCTTCCTTCAGGCTACTGAACACGGAGGTCTCTTTGTGCACCTTCTGGAAGAAGAAACGTGAGCATGTCTCGTCCTGCTCCACAGAGCGGACCCTGGACCGGAAGATTATCTTGGAGAACTCCAAGACAAAGAGCAAGGCTTGCTGGCCCTTCACCTCCTGGAGGTCCTCCTTGACATCAACTCCCATCGTCTGCAGCAGGAGCAGGTTCTGCATACTTTCCTGGAGTTGGGACAGCTTTCCCTGCCTCTCTCTCGCCTCCTGAACACCTTTGAGGATGAAAAACCTTTTGATGTTCCCTTTTACTGTTTCCCACCAGTCTGCTGGAAACTCAAAGAGGGCCTTCATGGTTCTCCAACCTGTGTAATCCTCTTGAGCTCCTCAATGTTTCCTGGGGTCAACAACTTTGTGTTCAGTTTCCACGTTCCCTTACCCGCCCGCTGCTCATCCTGTAGGTGACAGTCAGGCAGCAGGAGGCAGTGGTCAGAAAAGAACACCAGTTTGATGTCGATGGCTCTGATCTTTGGCAGTATATGCTAAACCTGTGATCTCTATCAGCTAGAAGAACAAGGCCCAAACGCATACGGGAATTCACTACCTGCAAGCTCCCCACCTACTTTCTCAGTCAGGTTAGGGAGACAGTGGTCCAATGGTTAGTAATCTAGAGGTCCGGATCCACCTTAGTAATAGTGAGACTTGAAGACAATAACGAATCTGGAAAGTGACAGATGGCCTAACAGTAACCCACTATAAATTAATTAAAAGCCTACTTGTTTAACAAATGTCTTTTCAGGAGAAAAATCTGCCATCCTTACCTAGTCCAGCCTGCAGGTCAATCCAGGCTTACAGTTGACTCTTAACTGCCATCTGTTAAGCAATAAATAATGTCCCAGCCAGTAATAGTCATAGAGATGTACAGCACAGAAACAGACCCTTCAGTGCAACTTGTCAATGCCGACCAGATATCCCAACCTAATCAAGTCCCACTTGCCATCACCCGGCCCATATCTCTCTAAACCCTTCATTTTCATATACCCATCCAGACACCTTTCAAATGTTGCAATTGTAGCAGCCTCCACCACTTCCTCTGGCAGCTCATTCCATATACACATCACCTTCTGTGTGAAAAAGTTGCCCCTTTAGGTCCCTTTTATACCTTTCCCCTCACCCTAAACCTATGCCCTCGAGTTCTGGACTCCAGGACACCAGGGAAAAGACTTTGTCTATTTATCCTATCCATGTCCCTCATGATTTTGTAAACTTCTATAAGGTCACCCCTCAACTTCCGCTCCACGGAAAACAGCCCCAGCCTGTTCAGCCTCTCCCAATAGCTAAAATCCTCCAACCCTGGCAACGTCTTTATAAATCTTTTCTGAACCCTTTCAAGTTTCACAACATCTTTCCGATAGGAGGGAGACCAGAATTGCACGCAATATTCCAACAGTGGCCTAACCAATGTCCTGTACAGCCGCAACATGACCTCCCAACTCCTGTACTCAGTACTCTGACCAATAAAAGAAACATACCAAACACCTTCTTCAATATTCTATCTACCTGCGACTCCACTTTCAAGAAGCTATGAACCTGCACTCCAAGGTCTCTTTGTTCAGCAACATTCCCTAGGACCTTATCAGTAAGTGTATAAATCCTGCTAAGCTTTGCTTTCCCAAAATGCAGCACCTTGCACTTATCTGGATTAAACTCTATCTGCCACTCTCAGCCCATTGGCCCATCTGGTCAAGAACCTGTTGTAATCTGAGGTAACCTTCTTCGCTGTCTACTACACCTCCAATTTTGGTGTCATCTGCAAACTTACGAACTACACCTCCTATGTTGATATCCAAATCATTTATGTAAATGACAAAAAGTAGTGGACCCAGCACTGATCCTTGTGGCACTCCACTGGTCACAGGCCTCCAGTCCGAAAAATAACCCTCCACCACCACCCTCTGTCTTCTACCTTTGAGCCAGTTCTGTATCCAAATGGCTAGTTCTCCCTGTATTCCGTGAGATCTAACCTTGCTAACCAGTTTCCCATGGGGAACCTTGTCGAACGCCTTACTGAAGTCCGTATAGATCACAGCTACCACTCTGCCCTCATCAATCCTCTTTGTTCCTTCTTCAAAAAACTCAATCAAGTTTGTGAGACATGATTTCCCACGCACAAAGCCATGTTGACTATCCTTAATCAGTCCTTGCCTTTCCAAATGCATGTACATCCTATCCCTCAGGATTCCCTCCAACAACTTGCCCACCACTAGCGTCAGGCTCACTGGTCTATAGTTCCCTGGCTTGTCCTTACCACCCTTCTTAAACAGTGGCACCACGTTAGCCAACCTCCTGTCTTCTGGCACCTCACCTGTGACTATTGATGATACAAATATCTCAGCAAGAGGCCCAGCAATCACTTCCAAAAGTGGCTTAACCAATGTCCTGTACAGCTGCAACATGACCTCCCAACTCCTGTACTCAATACTCTTGACCAATAAAGGAAAGCATACCAAACGCTTTCTTCACTATCCTATCTACCTGCGACTCTACATTCCAGGCGCTATGAACCTGCACTCCAAGGACTCTTTGTTCAGCAACACTCCATAGTGTATAAGTCCTGTTCTGACTTGCTCTCCCAAAATGCAGCACCTTGCACTTATCTGGATTAAACTCTATCTGCCACTCTCAGCCCATTGGCCCATCTGGTCAAGAACCTGTTGTAATCTGAGGTAACCTTCTTCGCTGTCTACTACACCTCCAATTTTGGTGTCATCTGCAAACTTACGAACTATACCTCCTATGTTGATATCCAAATCATTTATGTAAATGACAAAAAGTAATGGACCCAGCACTGATCCTTGTGGCACTCCACTGGTCACAGGCCTCCAGTCCGAAAAAAAACCTCCACCACTACCCTCTGTCTTCTACCTTTGAGCCAGTTCTGCATCCTAATGGCTAGTTCTCCCTGTAATCCAGGAAATCTAACCTTGCTAACCAGTCTCCTATGCGGAACCCTATCAAACATCTTACTGAAGTTCATATAGATCAAGTCCACCACTCTGCTCTCATAAATCCTCTTTGTTACATTTTTCCATGTACAAAGTCATGTTGACTTTCCACATAAGTGTAAACCCTGTCCTTCAGGATTCCCTCCAACAACTTGCTCACCACTGATGTCAAGCTCACCAGTCTGTAGTTCCCTGGCTTGTTCTTAACTTTCTTAAATAGTGGTACCACATTAGCCAACCTCCAGTCTTTAGGCACCTCACCTGTGACTATCGATGATAGAAATATCTCCGCAAGGGACCCAGCAATCACTTCCCTAGCTTCCCACGGAGTTCTAGGGTACACCTGATCAGGTCCTGGGATTTATCCACATTTATGCATTTCAAGACATCCAGCACTTTATCTTCTGTAATATGGACGTTTTTCAAGATGTCACCAACTATTTCCCCATATTCTATATCTTCCATGTCCTTCTCCACAGTAAACACTGATGCAAAATACTCATTTAGTATCTCCCCATCTCCTGCTGTCCGCACAAAGGCTGCCTTGTTGATCTTTGAAGGGCCATATTCCCTCCCTAGTTACCCTTTTGTCCTTAATTTATTTGTAAAAATCCTTTGGATTCTCCTTAACCCTATTTGCCAAAGCTATCTCATGTCCCCTTTTTGCCCTCTGATGTCGTTCTTAAATATACTCCTACTGCCTTTATACTCTTCTAAGAATTTACTTGATCTCTCCAGTCTTAACCTGACATATGCTTCCTTCTTTTTCTTAACCAGACCCTCAATTTCTCCAGTCATCCAGTAGTCCCTACACTTACCAGCCTTTCTTTTCACCATAACAGGAATATATTCTCTCTGGACTCTCATTATCTCATTTCTGAAGGCTTCCTATTTTCCAGTCGCCCCTTTACCTGCAAACACCTGTCCCAATCAGCTTTTGAAAGTTTTTGCCTAATACCTTCAAAATTAGCTTTCCTCCAATTTAGAACTTCAACTGCTAAATCTAGCCTTTTGCATCACTATTTTAAAACAAACAGAATTATGGTCACTGGCCCCAAAATACTCCCCCGCTGACACCTCAGTCACCCTCCCTGCCTTATTTCCCAAGAGTAGGTCAAGTTTCATAACTCCTCTAGTAGGTACATCCACATATTGAATCAGAAAATTTTCTTGTACACTCTTAACACATTCTTCTCCATCTAAGCCCTTAACATTATGGCAGTCCGAGTCTATGTTTGGAAAGTTAAAAACCTTCCTACCCGAACCACCCTATTATTCTTACAGATAACTGAAATTTCCTTACAAATTTGTTTCTCAATTTCTCGCTGACTATTAGGCGGTCTATAATACAATCCCAATAAGGTGATCGTCCCTTTCTTATTTCTCAATTCCATGCAAATAACTTCCCTGGATGTATTTTCAGGAATATTCTCCTTAAGTACAGCTGTAACGTTATCTTTTATCAAAAACGTCACTCCCCCTCCTCTCTTGTCTCCCTTTATATCTTTCCTGTCGCATTTGTATTCTGGGACGTTAAGCCGCCAGTCCTGTCCATCCTTGAGCAGTGTTTCTGTCATTGCTATGATATCCAAGTCCCATGTTCCTAACCATGCCCTAAGTTCATCTATCTTCCCTGTTAGGTCTCTTCCATTGAAATAAATGCAGTTTAATTTATCAGTCCAACCTTGTTATCTGCTTTGTCCCTGCTTGCCCTGACAGTTTGACTTGCTTCTTTTCTCAAATATACCAGTCTCAGTTTGATCTCTTTATCTCCCTGGGTCCAACCCCCCTCCCCCACTTACAAGTTTAAATCCTCCTGAGCAGCTCAAGCAAATCTCCCTGCCAGTATATTAGACCCCTTCCAATTCAGGTTCAATCCATCCTTCTTGTACAGGTGACTTCTATGCCATAAGAGATTCCAGTGATCCAAAAATGTGAATTCTTCTCCCATATACCAGCTTCTCAGCTACGCATTCATCTGCTCTATCCTCCTATGCCTATCCTCATTAGCTCGTAGCACCAGGAGTAAACCAGATATTACTACCCTCGAGGACCTCCTTTTTAAATTCCTGCCTAACCTTCTATATTCTCCCTTCAGAATCTCATCCTTTTCCTTTCCTATGGCAGTTCCAATGTGTACAATGACCTCCTGCTGGTCCATCTCTCCTTTGAGAACATTCTGCACCCTCTCTGAGACATTCCTGATCCTGGGACCGGAGAGGCAACACACCATTTTGATTTTTCCCTGCTGACCGCAGAAACATGTATCTGTGCCTCTGACTAGAGAATCCCCGAACACAATTGTGGGTGGCACGGTGACACAGTGGTTAGCACTGCTGCCTCACAGCGCCAGAGACCCGGGTTCAATTCCCGCCTCAGGCGACTGACTGTGTGGAGTTTGCACGTTCTCCCCGTGTCTGCGTGGGTTTCCTCCGGGTGCTCCGGTTTCCTCACACAATCCAAAAGATGTGCAGGTCAGGTGAATTGGCCATGCTAAATTGCCCGTAGTGTTAGGTAAGGGGTAAATGTAGGGGTAGGGGTATGGGTGGGTTGCACTTCGGCGGGGCGGTGTGGACTTGTTGGGCCGAAAGGCCTGTTTCCACACTGTAAGTAATCTAATCTAATCTAATCTAATCTAATCTAATCTAATCTAAACAATCGATTGCTTGGAACCCGACATACCTCGCATGACATTGGAATCTGTCTTGATACCAGAAGCTTGGCTGTTCGTGTTACAAGGCACGAAGAAAGCTAGGTAACTGTTTGAAGGGGGAAAAACAGTCAGTGCGGGGATCCCTTGTGGTCATTCCCCTGAAAAACACGTATACCGTTTTGGATACTGTTGGGGGGGATGACTTACCAGGGGTATGCATTGGGGTGCAGGTCTCTGGCACAGAATTGGCGCTATTGCACAGAAGGGAACGAGGGAATGAAGGAGAGTGTTAGTCATTGGGGACTCAATAGTTAGAGGGTCAGATAGAAGGTTTGTTGGGAACAAACGAGACACACGGTTGGTGAGTTGCCTTCGAGGTGCCAGGGTCCGTGACATCTCGGATCATGTCTTTGGGGTCCTGAAGGGAGAGGGTGACCAGCCTCAAGTCGTGGTCCACATAGGTATCAACAACATAGGTAGAAAGAGGGATAGGGATGTAAGGCAGGATTTCAGGGAGCTAGGGTGGAAGCTGAGAGCTAAAACAAACAGAGTTGTTATCTCTGATTTGTTACCTGTGCCACGTGATAGCGAGGCAAGGAATAGGGAGAGATATCAGCTGAACACGTGGCTGCAGAGATGGTGCAGGAGGGAGGGTTTCAGGCATATGGATAATTGGGGCTCATTCTGGGGAAGGTGAGACCTCACTTAAACCAGAGGGGTACTAAACTTCTGGGTGAGAAATTTGCTGGTGCTATTCAGGTGAGTTTAAACTAGCTCGGTAGGGGAACGGCCACCTGAGCTGTAGTTCCAGTGCACAGGAGGATGAGAGTAGGGAGGGCATGGACAGGATTTCATGGTCACAGGAACATGCTGGCAGACAGCAAGCTGGTTTGAAATGTGTCTACTTCAACGCCAGAAGTATTCAAAATAAGGTAGGTGAGCTTGTAGCATGGATAGGTAGCTGGGACTTCGATGTTGTGGCCATTTTGGATACATAGATAGAGCAGGGTCAGGAATGGATGTTGCAGGTTCCAGGGTTCAGATCTTTCATTAAGAACGGGAAGGCGGTAAAAGAGGGGGAGGTGTGGCCTTGCTAGTCAAGGACAGTATAATGATGGCTGAAAAACCTTTGACAAGGACTCGTCTTCTGAGGTAGTATGGGCTGAGGTTGGAAGCAGGGGAGGAGAGGTCACACTGCTGGGGGGTTTTTATAGACCTCCGCAGAGTTCCAGGGAGGTGGAGAAGAGAATCGGCAAAGGAGAACCCTAAAGCTTTCTATAGGTATGCGAGGAATAAAAGGATGACTAGGATAGGAATAGGGCCAGTTTTTACATAGTAATAGGGCCAGTCAAAGACAAAAGTGGGAAGTTGTGTGTGGTCCTGTGGAGATCGGAGAGGTACTAAACAAGTATTTCTCATCGGTTTTCACTTAGGAAAAGGAGAATATTGTCAAGTAGAAGAATGAGATATGAGATATTAGACTAGAAAAGATTGAGGTTAGTAAGGAAGAGGTGTTATCAATTCTAGAAGGAAGAAAAGTAGACAAGTCTGGGCAGGATGGGATTTATCCAAGGATTTTCTGGGAAGCTGGGGAGGAGGTGTTGGAGTCTTTGGTTTTGATCTTTGAGTTGTCATTGTCTACAGGTTTAGTACCAGTGGAATGGAGGGTTACAAATGTTGTGCCCTTGTTCAAGAAGGGCAGCAGAGATGACCCAGGTAACTATAGACCAATCAGCCTTACGTCTGTTGTAGGAAAAAATTTGGAAAGGATTATTAGAGATAGAATTTATAATCATCTAACAAGCAACAATTTCATTGCAGATAGTCAACATGGTTTCATCAAGTGCAGGGTCATGTCTCACAAACCTCATTGAATTTTTTAAGAAGGTGACCAAGCATGTGGATGTAGTAGGGTAGTTGACATGGTGACATGGACTTTAGTAAAGCCTTTTTATAAGGGTCCACATGGTAGGCTGTTGGAGAAAATGCAGAGGCATGACATTGAGGGTGATTTAGCAGCTTGGATTAGAAACTGGCTTTCTGTAAGCAGGCAGTGAGTGGTGGTTGATGGGAAATATTCAGCCTGGAGACTGGTTATTAGTGGTGTGCCACAAAGGATCTGTTTTGGGACCACTGCTGTTTGTCATTTTTATAAATGACTTAGACGCAGGCATAAGCGGATGGGTTAGCAAATTTGCAGATGATACTAAAGTTGGTGGAGTAGTGGACAGTGTGGAAGAATGTTGCGGGTTGCAGGGAGACATGGAGAAACTGCAGAATTGGGCCGAGAGGTGGCAAATGGAGTTCAATGCAGATAAATGTGAGGTGATTCACTTTGGTAAGAATAACAGAAAGGCAGAATACTGGGTCAATGGAAAGATTCTTGGTAGTGCTGATGTGGAGAGGGATCTTGGAGTCCATGTACATGGACCCCTAAAAGGTACCACCCAGATTGATAGTGCTGTTAAGAAGGCATATAGTGTGTTAGGTTTTATTGGGAGAGGGATTGAGTTCCGGAGCCTTAATGTCATGCTACAACTATACAAAACTCAAGTGTGGCCGCACTTGGAAAATTGTGTACAGTTCTGGTCACTCCATTACAGGAAGGATGTGGAAGCATTGGAAAAGGTGCAGAGGAGATTTACCAGGATGTTACCTGGTCTGGAGGGAAGGTCTTATGAGGAAAGGCTGAGAGACTTGGGTCTGTTCTCATTGGAAAGAAGACAGATAAGATGGGATTTGGTAGAGGCATACAAGATGATCAGAGGATTAGATATGGTAGACGGTGAAAGGTTTTTTTTCTAGGATGATGACATCAGCATGTATGAGGGGGAATAGCTACAAATTGAGGGGTGATAGATTTAAGACAGATGTCAGAGGTAGATTCTTTACTCAGAGTGGTAAGAGCGTAGAATGCCCTGCCTGCTAATGTAATTAACTCAGCCACATTACAGGTATTTAAACAATCCTTAGATAAGCACATGGATGATGATGGGATCGTGTAGGGAGATGGGCTTAGATTAGTTCACAGGTTGATGCAACTTTGAGGGCCAAAGGGCCTGTTCTGCGCTGTATGGTTCAATGCTTTAGTTCTAAAATCATTCACCCCCACTACATTTTCCAAAAAACATATTTGTTTGAAATGGAGATAGCCACAGAAGACCCCTGTACTACCTGCCTACCTCTCCTATCATTCTTGGAGTTAACCCATCTACCTGACTGCATCTGCGGTTTTTATCCCTTCTTATATCTGCCATCCATCTTGCTTTACACTCCCTTGCTCTTGTAAATTTCTCATTGCCTCTAACTGTCGCTCCAACCGATCCATTCGATTTGACAGGATTCGCAACCAACAACATTTATTGCAGATATAAGCCTCAGTAACCTGTAAACTCTCTCGAAACTCTCGCATTTACAAGAAGAGCATATCAACCTACTAAAGGCCATTTTGCTCCTTCTAATCTACAGACCCAGAAAATAGTACTGTCCTATTGCTCTATAAAACATTGCTCCAGGCTATCTTAATACTTATGGCTTATCTGTTTCTGTGCTGTGACCTGTCCCAAACAGGTTCCTCCAAGATCAGTTGTGAATTTCGTTGTTTGTTAAGTTTTCCTAGACACACTCCGATGTCCAGCAATGCATGAAATCAAACAGTAAATGCCAATATCCCATGAACAATATCCCATGATATTGAATCAGCGAGTTGTACAGCATGAAAAGAGACCCTTTGGTCTAACCCATCCATGCCTACCAGATATCTGAAATTAATCTAGTCCCATTTGCCAGCATTTGGCTTATATCCCTCTAAACCCTTCCTATTCATCAACCCATCCAGATGCTGTTTAAATCTTTTAACTGTACCAACCTCCAGCTGTTCCTCTGGCAGCTCATTACATACACACACTGTCCTCTGCATTAAAAAGTTGCCTTTTAGGTCCCTTTTAAATCTTTTCCCCTCACCTTAAACCTGTGCCCTCTAGTATTGGACTCCCCTACCCTGGGAAGACGACCTTGGCTATTCACCTTATCCATGTGCCTCATGATTTTATAAAACTCTATAAGCCTCCATTGCTCTAGGGAAAACAGCCCCAGCGTAATTAGCCTGTCTCTGTAGGTCAAAAACTCCAACCCTAGCAACAAACTTGTAAATCTTTTCTGAACCCTTTCATGTTTCACATCGCCCTTCCTAAAGCAGGGAGATCAGAATTGAACGTAGTATTCCAAAAGTGGCCTGACCAATGTTCTGTATAGTCACAACATGACTTTCCAGCTCATATACTCAATGTACTAACTAATAACACCATCTTTACTACTCTGTCTACCTGTGCCTCCACTTTTAAGGATCTATGAACCTGCACCCTAAGGTCTTTTTGTTCAGCAATACACTCCAGTACCCTACCATTAACTTTATAAGGCCTGCCTTGATTTGTCTTATCAAAATGCAACACCTCACATTCATCTAAATTAGACTCCATCTGTGATTCCTCAGCCCATTGGCCCATCTATTGCTGTTCCTTCAACACTGCTCAATCAAAATACTGGAAATCCTTCCTAATAGCACTGTTGATATACCCATACCACATGAGCTTCAGTAATTCAAGATGGTAGCTCATCACTCACCTTAACATGGGCAATCAGGGACAATGACCAATGATAATGACTGCATTTCATGAATGTGAATTGAAAGAAAACTATTATTACATAGAACTTCAAGCACAGAAACTATTTGAAGAAACAAAAATTAAGAGCAAGAGTTGGCCATTCAAAATTACTCTACATTCAATATGTCTGAACTTTTATCTCAATGCCATATTCCCGCTTTCTCCCCATACCCCTTGGTGCCTTTAATATTTCACTATTTACCTGTCTCTTTCTTGAATATATTCAGTGATTTGGCCTCTGCAGCATCCTGAGATCAAGAATTCCACAGGTTCGTTACCCCTTGAATGAAGAAATATTTCTTCAGTCCTGTTCTAAATGGCCAAGTCCATATACTGAGATATAAGCCAGGTATTAGACTTCCCCAGTAGGGAAAACATCCTCCCTGCATCTGGTCTGCCTATCTCTGTTTGGATTTTATATGTTTCAAGCAGATCCCTTCGCATCCTTCCAAACTCTCATGATTATAAGCCCAGTCCATAAGATATAGGAGCAGAATTAGGCAATTCAGCCCTTTCAAGTTTTTTCTTAATTCATTCAGAAGACGTGGACATCATTGGCCAGGCTTTTATTGCCCATCCTTAATTACCTAAACAGCAGTTAAAAGTCAACCACATTGCTGTGAGTCTGGAGTCACATACGGGCCAGATCAGGTAAAGATGCCATATTTCCTTCCATAAAGGTCTCGAGCAAACTTTGTGGGTTTTTCTAACAATCAGCAACAGTTTCAAAGTCATCATTTAAACTTGTAATGTGCCACTTTTTTGTTGTTGAATTCAGCTGCCTACCTACCATGGCAGGCCTTGAACTAAGGTCCCCAGGCCATAACCTAAGTCTCTGCATTAATAGCTCAGTTATAATACCACCATGCCATTGCCTCCTATTCAATAATACAGGGTCGTTCTGCTATAGCATATGTTTTGTTAACGTGAATTGATGAATTGGGGCACTATTTCTAAAGCACGAACTTTCAAAATACGTGTTGGCTATAACACGATTACATCACCAACACTTTAAGCGCTGTTTCTAAAGCACGATTTTTCTATAATGCGGGATTGCACAAGAACGCAACTATCAAGTTATAGAAGAACCATCTGTACTTGCTATTTTTCTCAACCCTATTCCCTGTTTTCTCCATGTAACTCTTGATCCCCTTGCTCATGAAGGGTCTATCTATCTCTGTCTTAAATACAAGCAATTACATGTCCTCTACAGCCCTCTATGGCAATAAGTTCCACAGATTCATCATTTCTGGCTGTATAAATCCCTCTTCATCTCAGTTCTAAAGGGTCATCCCTTCATTCTAAGGATGTCCCCTCAGGTCCGAGTTCTCCAAGTAGAAACATCTTCTCCATATCCACTCTATCCAGGCCTCTGTGGATTTAAACTTCTGTAAATTTCAATCAGATCCCCCTTCATCCTTCTAAACTCCATTTACCACTCCCAGTGTCCTCAACTACTCCTCAGGATCATTTTTACAAACCTCCTCTGGAACCCCTCCAACCCCAACACTCTTCCTTGGATATGAGGCCCAAAATTGCTCACAATATTCCAAATGTGATCTGGTCACTCTTATTTAGCAGAATCCTGTATGGCAAAGGCCCTCTGGAAATCCAAGTCGGTCATGTCCACTTTTGATCATGTCCACTCTTTTGTCCTAACTTACTGGTTACCTCCTCAAAGAAGTTAAATTTGTCAGGCATAACCTCCCCTGACATAGCCATGCTGACTCCGTCTACTTTACCATGCACTTCCAAGCACTCCACAATCTCATCCTTAGTAATGGACTCTATAATCTTATCAGCAATCTAGATCAGACTAACTGGCCTATAACTTCCTGTTGTTTGCCTCTGTCCCTTCTTAAACAGGAATGTTACATGAGCCATTTTCCAGTCCTCTTACACCCTCCCTGACTCCAGTGATTCTTGAAAGATCACCAGCAATGTCTCTACAATCTTCTCAACTATCACCTTCAGAAACATGGGATACAGTCTCGGTGATTTATCCACCTTCAGACCTTTCAGCTTCACCAACACCTTCTCCTTAGCGATGGCCACCAGATTCATCTGTGCCTCCTGACTCTCTTGAAGTTTTGATACACTGCTGGTGTCTTTCACTGTGAAATTGATGCAAGGAACCTATTCAATTCCTCTGCCATTTCTTTGTTCCCCATTCCTACTTCTCCAGCCTCACTTTCCAATGGTCCAATGTCCACTCTTGCCTTTCTGTTACCTTTTATGTAACTAAAAAAAGTTGCAACCTTCTTCTTTACTACTAGCTAGCTAACCCTCATATTTCAAATATTTTGTGGGCATCTTATCAGCCGTGCTTCATGAATAACAAAAAACTACATTATAATGGTTTATTGTGAAGAAGAATTTTGTTTCCATGCCTGGAATTTCAACATTTTTCAATAGCAGAACAAATCAGTTAGATACTGAGCCAGCGACTACAGTAAGTGTCCAAAGCTGATCTGCTTTCTGAGCTTTGAGCTCAGAACATAAAACCTTACTGTGTAGGACTGAATAGGTGCATGATTCCATGGATAAGGAGTTAATACACCATTCACAGATTAACATGTTAGGAACGACAAGTATTTTTAATGGTAATCATCACATTTTGAAAGATGAATGAGAGAGCATTCCAAGTATGGTGTTTCTTATGTGTAGAATCTGCATTTCACATCCTCCCACCTCAGTGCTTTTTCTCTCCCAAAACATCCTCTCACATTTAAGAGGGAAATGAAAACATTATGCATGTGTTTGTCTGGTAATACTGCTTGATCCAACGCAAGGGAAATATGCGCTCAGTGATGGGTGATGTCAGCTTTTGTCTTCCTCTTTCTCTCAAGCATTTTTTTTTGACTGATTTGTTAAGAATGGGTATACAGCTTATAAAACAGTTATAAACTCAGAAACATAAAGAGTAGGAGTAGAAGTAAGCCATTTAGTGCTCTGAGCCTGCTCCACCATTCAATATGATCATGGCTGGTCATCCAACTCAGTATCCTGTTCCTGCTTTCTCTCCAAATCCTTTGATCCCTTAAGTCCTAAGAACTGTATTTAACTCCTTCTTGAAAATATTCAACAATTTGGTAGAGTAACCAGAGTCGCTTTAAGAAGCTGAAAACAGAACTCCATACTTCGAAGCATTTTACTTTTTATAGTTGATACCTACATTTGCCTGAATATGAAGCCTATGTAGTCAAAATATCATTAAAGTACCATGTCCTGTATATATACCATGCCTTTTACATAAATTACTGGATATAAAATCTTTAGTCCCTAACCAAATGTTTATGCATAACATTGCATTAAGGACATCAAAAACATGTTTCTTCTGTAACATTACTGTCTATCTAATTGAAAAAAGGAGAAATTGAATTTTTACTGTGTCATTCATGATATCCAAATATACAGAACATTCTTTGAAATGCACACCCAGTTGTAACGTAAGAAGTGTGTGGTATGCCTATTTGGGCATAGCAAGATTCCACAAGATGTTTAAATTCATGCATTACTGGACATCGGAGTGTATCGAGGAAAGCTTAACAAACAGCGAAATTCACAACTGATCTTGGAGGAACCTATTTGGGAGAGGTCGCAGCACAGAAATAGATAAGTGAATATTTTAAGTATAGCCTTACTGTAAATGGTGAGTAGAGTGGGTTCTGTATTGATTATATGTTTTATTGAGCTATGTCTCTGAAGTCATAAGTATTAAGTTAGCCTGGAGTAGTGTTTTGTAGAGGAATAAGACATTGGAATCTCTTCTGAGGTAGAAGTGACCTGTACAAGAAGGATGGATTGAACATGAATTGAAAGGGGACGAATATTTGCTAGAGCTGCTCGGGAGGATTTAAACTATTAAGATGGGGGCGGGGGAGGGAGGTGGGACCCAGGGAGGTAGTGAGGAAAGAGATCAATCTGAGACTGGTACAACTGAGAAAAGAAATGTATCAAGTAGTCAGGGTAGGCAGGGACAAAGCAGAGAACAAGGTGGTACTGATAAATTAAACTGCATTTATTTCAATGCAAGAGGCCTAACAGGGAAGGCAGATGAACTCAGAGCATGGTTAGGAATATGGGTCTGGGATATCATAGCAATTACAGAAACATGGCTCAGGCTTAATGTTCCAGGATACAAGTGCTACAGGAAAGATAGAAAGGTAAGCAAGGGAGGAGAGGGAGTGGCAGTTTTGGTAAATAATACCGTTACAGCTGTATTTAGGGAGGATATTCCCGCAAATACATCCAGGGAAGTTATTTGGGTGGAATTGAGAAATAAGAAAGGGATGATCACCTTATTGGGATTTTATTATAGAACCCCTAATAGTCAGCGGGAAATTGAGAACCAAACTTGTAAGGAGATTTAAATTATCTGTAAGCATAATCGGGCTGGTTATGGTAGGGGATTTTAACTTTCCAAACATAGAATGGGACTACCATAGTGTTAAGGGCTTAGACAGAGAGGAACTTGTTAAGTATGTACAAGAAAATTTTCTGATTCAATCTGTGGATGTACCTACTAGAGAAGGTTTAAGACGTGACCTACTCTTGGGAAATAAGATAGGGTAGGTGACTGAGGTGTCAGTGGGGGGCAGTTTGGGACCATAATTCTATTTGTTTTAAAATAGTGATGGAAAAGGATAGACCAAATCTAAAAGTTGAAGTTCTAAATTGGAGAGAGGTTAATTTTGATGGTATTAGGCAAGAACTTTCAAAAGATGACTGGGAGCAGATGTCACAGGTAAAGGGACTGCTGGAAAATGGGAAGCCTTCAGAAATGAAATAACAAAACTCCAGAGACAGTATATTTCTGTCAGGGTGAAACAAAAGGCTGGTAGGTGTAGGGAATGCTGGATGACTAGAGAAAATTAGGGTTTGGTTAAGAAAAAAAAGGAAGCATAGGTCAGGTATCGGCAGAATAGATCGAGTGAAACCTTAGAAGAGTATAAAGACAGTAGGAGTATATTTAGGAAGGAAATCAGGAGGGCAATAAAGGGACATGAGAAAACTTTGGCAAATAGAATTAAGGAGAATCCAAAAGGATTTTACAAATACATTAAGGACAAAAGGGTAACTAGGGAGAGAATAGGGCCCTTCAAAGATCAGCAAGGCAGCCTTTGTTTGGAGCTGCAGGAGATGGAGAGATCCTAAATGAGTATTTTGCATCAGTGTTTACTATGGAAAAGGACATGGAAGATATAGAATGTAGGGAAATAGATTGTGACATCTTGAAACATGTCCATATTACAAAGGAGGAAGTGCTGAATATCTTGAAACGCATAAAGGTGGATAAATTCCCAGGACCTGATCAGGTGTACCCTAGAACTCTCTGGGAAGCTAGAGAAGTGATTGCTGGGTCTCTTGCTGAGATATTTCTATCATCGATAGTCACAGGTGAGGTGCAGGAAAAATGGAGGTTGGCTAACGTGGTACCACTATTTAAGAAAGGTGGTAAGAACAAGCCAGGGTACTATAAACTGATGAGCTTGACATCAGTAGTGAGCACTTGTTGGAGGGAATCCTGAGGGACTGGATTTACACGTATTTGGAAAGGTAAGGACTGATTAGGGATAGTCAACATGGCTTTGTGCATGGGACACCATGTTTCACGAACTTGATTAAGTTTTTTGAAGAATTAGCAAAGAGGATTGATGAGGGTAGAGCAGTGGATGTGATCTATATAGACTTCAGTAAGGCGTTCGACAAGGTTCCTCATGGGATACTGGTTAGCAAGGTTAGATCTCCTGGAATACAGGCAGCACTCGCCATTTGGATACAGAACTGGGTCAAAAGTAGAAAACAGAGGGTGGTGGTGGAGGGTTGCTTTTCAGAATTGAGGCCTGTGAAAAGTGGAGTACCACAAGGATCGGTGCTGGGTCCGCTATCTTTCGTCATTTATATAAATGATTTGGATGTGAATGTAGGAGATATAGTTAGTAAGTTTGGACATGACACCAAAATTGGAGGTGTAATGGACAGCGAAGAAGGTTACCTCAGATTACAACAGGATCTTGATCAGATGGGCCAATGGACTGAGGAGTGGCAGATGGAGTTTAATTTAGATAAATGCGAGGTGCTGCATTTTGGGAAAGTAGATCTTGGCAGGCCTTATACACTTAATGTTGAGTTCCTTGGGAGTGTTGCTGAACAAAGTGACCTTGGAATGCAGGTTCATTGCTCCTTGAAAGTAGAGTCACAGGTAGATAGGATCATGAAGAAGGCATTTGGTATGCTTTCCTTTATTGGTCAGAGTATTGAGTACAGGAGTTGGGAGGTCATGTTGCAGCTGTACAGGTCATTGGTTAGGCCACTATTGGAATGTTGCATGCAATTCTGGTCTCCTTCTTATTGGAAGGATGTTGTGAAGCTTGAAAAGGTTAAAAAAAGATTTACAAGGATGTTGCCAGGTTTGGAGGATTTGAGCTATAGGGAGAGGCTGAATATGCTGGGGCTGTTTTATCTGGACCGTCGAAGGCTGAGGGGTGACCTTATAGATGTTTATAAATCATGAAGGGCATGGATAGGGTAAATAGACAAGGTCTTTTCCCTGTGGTGGGGGAGTCCAAACCTTGAGGGCATAGGTTTAGGGTGAGAGGGAAAAGATATAAAAGAGACCTAAGGGGCAACGTTTTCACGCAGTAGGTGTTGTGTGCATGGAATGACCTGCCAGAGGAAGTGGTGGAGGCTGGTACAATTGCATCATTTTAAAGGATGGATATGTGAATAGGAAGGGTTTGGAGGGATATGGGCCGGTTGCTGGCAAGTGGGACTTGATTAGGTTGGGATATTTAGTCAGCATGGACGAGTTGGACCAAACTGTCTGTTTCCATGTTGTACATCTCTATGACTCTATAACAACAGACCATGCTGGCACTTAGCTTCCAGTCTGCAACAGACCCTGGCTTCAGACTGCACCAGGCTTCACCTTGAGGATCATGAGACTGGGAGATCACTTCAGAATGCTACGTCGGCCATGCAGGGAGGCCACTACGCCAGGCTTGTAGATCGCTACCTCATGCTGGGAGGCCACTGCACCAGGTTGGGATGTTGCCTCCCACACCAGGAGGCTGCTACAGGAGGCAGCTGCATGCACCAGGCCGGAGAGGTTGCTACACCAATCCACACAGGGAGGCTGCTGCATCAGACTGGAGTCGCTGGAGGCTGGGAGTCATTGTTAGAGGATGGAAATTGTCGCTGGAGGCCAGGAGTTATCGCCAGAGGCCAGGAATTGTCGCTGGAGGGCCGGAATAATCATTTGAAGCCATGAGAGAAGAAGGAAAAGAAAACACTGAGGGGGAAAAAGGAAGAAAAGAAGAAGAATGGGTGGAGCGGATGACCTCTGGCTTGAACATTATACTCCGCCGCTACCTTGGCCATATAATGGGAAATCATCCTCTTCCAGAAATGTTCTCTCCATGTGGCTCCAGAGAATTGTGGTGGGACCTTTACTCTTGGGATGCATAGACCTTCTCCCAAAAAGTTGAAAAAGAGCAGAGTGTGACTATTTGCAGATTACTCCAGTTTACACATTAAACAGGTTGGGACTCTACTCAGTGGAGCTTAGAAGAATGAGAGGTGATCTCATGTAGGATTGAAACAATTAGGATTCTTAAGGGACTTGACAGGGTGTTTCCCTCAAGACTGAAATGAGAAGGAATTTCTGTCTGAGGGTTATAAGTCTTTGGAACTCCTTATCGCAGAGAGTTGTGGGGCAGAGTCCTCATGTATACTTAAGGCTGGGATAGATTGATTCTTGATCAGTCGGAGAATTAAGGGTTACAGGAGAAGGCAGGAAAGTGGAAGTGAGGAATGTCGGAGCAGCATGTTGTTATTGAATGGCGGAGCAGGCACAAGGAGCCGAACGGCCTACTCCCATTCCTATTTCATGTGGTCTTATGACGTAATTAAATTCTAAACTAGGAGAACACCAATTTTGATAAGGTCAGGTGTGATTTGGCCAGAGTGAACTGGGACTAGATACTTTTGAGTAAGTCTGTGTCAGAATGATGGGCACGTTCAAGAAGGAAATAGAGACAGTACAGAGGCAACGTGTTCCAATAAAGAATGGGACTAACAAATCCCATGAACTCTGGATATTAAGGAATGTATAAGATTGGACAAAAAGAAAAGGGGAGGCTTGTGGCAGATGCAGAGGCCTCAGGAAAGCAGGAGTCCTAAAGGAGTATAGAATGTACAAGGGAAAACTTGAAAAGGAAATTAGGGGAGCAACAAAGAGACATGAATAAATAATGAGAGGTAAAATAAATGACAATCCTAAGTTATTTCACCAGTTCATTAAGGATAAAAGGATAATAGGGAAAGAGTAAATACCATTAAGGACCACGGTGGTCATTGTGCTCAGAGCTGGAGGACAGAGGTGAGGTTCTAAAGTAATATTTTGCGTCAGTGTTAGCTAGTGAAAGGGACTGAGTGGGTATAGAAATCAGGAGGAACACTGACATAATTGAAGAAATTAGCATTGACCAAGAGAAGGTTCTGAGTGGCCTTAGAGGCTCAGAAGTAGATAAATCTCCAAGGCCAGATGAAATGTATCCCAGGTTGTTGAATGAGGAAAGGGGGGAAATAGCAGAGGTGCCGGCAATAAGTTTCAATTCCTCTTTGGCCGCTGGAGAGATGTCAGAGGACAGAAGGACAACCAATGTGGTATGTTATTCAAGAAGGGAGCAAGGGATAAACTTTAGTTGTGGGGAAACTATTGGAAGCAATTCTAAGATAGATTTAATCTGTAATTGGAGAGGCAGAGATTAATCAAGAGCTGTCAGTTAAGGGTTTAGCTGGTCATGTCTGGCCAACTTTATTGAATTTTTCAAAGAGGTGACCAGGTGTTTGGATGAGGGTAATGCATTCGATGTAGTTTACTCAGATTTCAGCAAAGCTATTGATAAGATCCCATGTGAGAGACTGATAGCAAAAGTAAGAACCCATGGGATCCAAGGAAATTTGGCAAATTGGATCCAGAATTTCCTGAGTAATAGGTAGTAGAAGGTTATTTTGTGACTGGAGCCTGTGTCCATTGGGGTTCCATAGGAATTAATGGTGGGCCCTTGCTGTTTCTGGTATATCTTAATGATTTAGATTGGAATATACGAGTATCAATTGGTAAGCTTGTTAATGATATGAAAATTCGTGGGGTGGTAAATAGGAGGATAATCTTAGATTATAAGAGGATATAGACAAGCTGAGCAGATGGGCTAACCAGTGGCAAATGGAATTCAATTCAGATAAATGTGAGGTGATGCACTAGAGCAGGTCAAACAAGGCAAGGGAATTTACTATAAACAGACCGACTCCCACAGCTACCTAGACTACACCTCCTCCCACCCTGCCCCCTGTAAAAACACCATCCTATATTCCCAATTCCTTCGTCTCCACCGCATCTGCTCCCAGAAGGACCAGTTCCAAAACTGTACAACCCAGATGGCCTCCTTCTTCAAGGACCGCAAATTCCCCCCAGACGTGGTCGACGATGCCCTCCACCGCATCTCTTCCACTTCCCGCACCTCCGCCCTTGAGCCCCGCCCCTCCAACCGCCACCAGGACAGAACCCCACTGGTCCTCACCTACCACCCCACCAACCTCCATGTACAGCGTATCATCCGCCGTCATTTCCACCACCTCCAAACGGACCCCACCACCAGGGATATATTTCCCTCCCCTCCCCTATCAGCGTTCCAAAAAGACCATTCCCTCCGTGACTCCCTCATCAGGTCCACACCCCCCATCAACCCAACCTCCACTCCCGGCACCTTCCCCTGCAACCGCAAGAAATGCAAAACTTGCGCCCACACCTCCCCCCTTACTTCCCTCCAAGGCCCCAAGGGACACTTCCATATCCGCCACAAATTCACCTGCACCTCCACACACATCATCTATTGCATCTGCTGCACCTGATGTGGCCTCCTCTATATTGGGGAGACAGGCCACCTACTTGCGGAACGTTTCAGAGAACACCTCTGGGACACCCGGACCAACCAACCCAACCACCCCGTGGCTCAACACTTCAACTCTCTCTCCCACTCCACCAAGGACATGCAGGTCTCCTCCATCACCATACCATGGCAACACGCCGGTTGGAGGAAGAGCGACTCATCTTCCGCCTGGGAACCCTCCAACCACAAAGGATGAACTCAGATTTCTCCAGTTTCCTCATTTCCCCTCCCCCCACCTTGTCTCAGTCAAATCCCTCGAACTCAGCACTGCCTTCCTAACCTGCAATCTTCTTCCTGACCTCTCCGCCCCCACCCCACTCCGGCCTATCACCCTCACCTTGACCTCCCTCCACCTATCGCATTTCCAACGCCCCTCCCCCAAGTCCCTCCTCCCTACCTTTTATCTTAGCCTGCTGGACACACTTTCCTCATTCCTGAAGAAGGGCTTATGCCCGAAACGTCGATTCTCCTGTTCCTTGGATGCTGCCTGACCTGCTGCGCTTTTCCAGCAACACATTTTCAGCTCTGATCTCCAGCATCTGCAGTCCTCACTTTCTCCAAGGGAATACATAATGAATGGTAGCACCCTGGGAAGCACTGGTGAACAGACAGACATTGGTTGCATGTCCCCTGGCCTCTTAAGGTAATAAGGCAGGTAGTTAAAGTGGCTAAGAAGTCATATGGAATAATTGCCCTTATTAGTCAAGGCATAGCATTCAGGAGCAGGGAGGTGATGCTGAAACTGTATAAAACAATGGTTAGACCACAACTAGAGTATTGTATTCTGAAATCCACATTAAAGAAGGGATGTGATAGCACTGAAGAGGGTACGGAGAAAATTTACCAGAATGTTGCTTGGGCTGGAGATTTTCAGTTATGAAGAGAGACTGGACAGACTGGAGGTGTTGTCCTTAAAGCAGAGGAAACTGAGGGGGTGCATGATTGAGATGTATAAAATGATGAGGGGTGCAGACAGAGTAGATAGGAAGGATCTTGGAGGTGGGATCAATGATTGGGAGTATCAACTTAAGACAAGTGATAAAAGGTTTAGGAGGGATGTGAGGAAACATCTTTTCACCCAGAGGTTGGTGAGAATCTGGAACTTCAGGTGGTAGAGGCAGAAAGATTAGATTAGATTATCTACAGTGTGGAAACAGGCCCTTCAGTCCAACCAATCCACACTGACCCTCCAAAGAGTAACCCATCCAGACCCATTTCCCTCTGACTAATGCACCTAACACTATGTGCAATTTAGCATGGCCAATTCACCACATCTTTGGATTGTGGGAGGAAACCAGAGCACCTGGAGGAAACCCACACAGACACTGGGAGAATGTGCAAACTCCACGCAGACAGTTGCCCAAGGTGGGAATCAAACCTGGGATCCTGGTGCTGTGAGGCAGCAGTGCTAACCACCGAGCCACCCCCACTGAAGCCCTCACAACTTTTGAGAAGTATTTTGATGTACATTGTGATGCCAAGGCACACAAAGGTATGGGCCAAATGCTAGAAAATAGAATTAAAATAGATCATTGTTTTTGACTGGTGCAGACTTGATGGGCTGAAGGGCCTTTTACTGTGCTGTATACCTCCATAAATCCACATAGTGAGTACTCCAGACAAGACAATGTCAGTAACTATGTTAAAGAGATATTCTGTAACAATCGGACTAGATAACTGGAGGCACTTTAAAAGGTTAGATAGCATAATATCTTATCCCCAGAAAACTATAGAAGTGACTTACAAAGACTATTACATAATCATGATATGATTTGGAGGAATAGGCCAAGAAAAAACATCTTTTGGCTGTTCATGTCACAGTCTAGAGACTGGTGAGAGAAGGTAGGGGAAGAGATAAAGTTAGTGATCCGAACCATAGTAGCACGAGCTCACCTATCGCGATAGTGCCGAAACTGGGTGAGTCACAAATATTCTGTAATGAAAGCAGACTTATATTGTATTCCTCGATTGGAGGATTGCATTCAAAGAATTGGACATACACCCAATTCATGATCAAATTTGATCATCAAAAGGATATTGACAACTTCCATTGACCAAAGAAATATCAGCATTTGTTATACCGTACGGACTTTATCAATACAAAGTCATGTTGTTTAGAATATAAACTGCACTAGCAACATTCCAAAGATTGACTAATTAAGTTAGTGAAGGACTATGTAACAGCATAATTCACATAGACAGTTTGGTTGTATTCAGTCAAAATTGGGAAGAACGTTTGCACCATTGACTGAACTGTTTGATCAGTTGCTGGCTATAAATTTGGCTGAGAGAATTTGCCAAAGCAAAAGTGACTCATTTGAGCTACACTGCAGAACACGTCCAAATAACATTTAGAGAACTGAAAGTAAGGGCTATTTTGGATTTTCCTGCTCCAAATTCAAAATGTGCAATTTTCCAATATTGGATTTCATTGCAAGATTTTTCTGAACTTCAGCACTGTCATGGATTCTTTGATGAATTTGTTAAAGGAACACAGAAAATTTGAGTGGATGCAACAATGTCAAAGTGCCTTTGATAACATGAATGCGGTGCTGACAACCGTATCAATCACCAAAATAATGAAAGTTAACTGTTATTTATACAATCACAAATCATTGACTTTTTTGGATAAATTTCAGGACAAGAACTCATGGTTGTTTTGATGAAGCTAAATCCACCATCTGTACAATTTGAAGATTACTCATGTGCCTGGAAAAGAAAATGTTATAGCAGATGCTTTTTTAAGCACACATATGAAGGAACAGAGTGCTGTGATGTAAATGAAATTGTGCCATGGGGGAGGTGTAATTAGAGGTACATGCAGTAAACAGGGGGAGGAGGAATGGTCAGCTTAGAATTTACCCAGAAGTTAGGCTAAGTTTTTAATTGGTTAACTTTTCCTCAATAACTGTTAACAGAAACAAAACCCTCCAAATTTAAGGGGTTTTAAGGGGTCTTTGTCAGAGGGATCCAGATAAAAGGGAATTGTACATCAGAATCTTCAGTTAACCAGGCGATTTTTTTTTAAAATTCATTTGTGGGGCTTGGGTGTCACTGGCTGGCCACCATTGATAGCCCATCCCTATTTGCACTTAATAAGCTGGTGGTGAGCTGCCTTCTTGAATTGCTGCAGTCCGCTTGCTGTGGGTTGAACCACAATGCCGGTAGGGAGGGAATTCCTGAATTTTGACCCAATGACTGTGAAAGAATGGTGGTATATTTCCAAGTCAGGATGGTGAGTGACTTGGAGGGGAACTTGCAAGTAGTGGTGTTCCCAAGTACCTGCTGCCCTTGTTCTTCTAGGTGGAAGTGGTTGTGGGTTTGGAAGTTGCTGTCTATGGATCTTTGGTGAATTTCTGCAGTGCATCTTGTAGATTAGTACACCCTGCTACTACTGAGTGCTGGTGGTGGAGGGATTGAATGTTTATAGAAGAGATGCCAATCAAGCGGGTTGCTTTGTCCTGGATGGTGTCAAGCGTCTTGAGTGTTGTTGGAGCTGCACCCATCCAGGCGAGTGGCGAGTATTCCATCACACTCCTTACTTGTGCCTTGTAGATGGTGGATGGACTTTGGGGTGTCAGGAGGTGAGTTACTCGCTGCAGTCTCCCTAATCTCTGACCTGCTCTTGTAGCCACCTTGTTTATGTGGTGAGTCCAATTGAATTTCTGATCAATGGTAACCCCAAGGATGTTGACAGTGGGGGATTCAGTGGTGGTGATAGCATTGAATGTCATGGGCAATGGTTAGAGTGTCTCTTATTGTTGATGGTCATTGTCTGGCATTTGTGTAGCATGAATGTTACTTGCTACTTGTCAGCCCCAGCCTGATATTGTTCAGATCTTGTTGCATTTGAGCACGGATTGCTTCAGTATCTGAGGAGTTGCGAATCGTGCTGAACACTGTGCAATCATTGGCGAACATCCACACTTCTGACCTTATGACAGAGGAAAGGTTATTGATGATGCAACTGAAGATTGTTGGGCCCACAACACTACCCTGAGGAACTCCTGCAGAGATGTCCTGGAGCTGAGATGACTGACCCTCCACTACTACAACCATCTTCCTTTGTGCCAGGTCTGACTCTAACCAGTGGAGTGTTTGGCCCCTGATACCTATTGATTCCAATTTTTCCAGAGCTCCTTGATGTCATACTCAGTCAAGTGCAGCCTTGATGTCAAGGGCTATCACTCTCACCTCACCTCTGGAATTCAGCTCTTTTGCCTATATTTGAACCAAGGCTGTAATGAGATTAAGAGCTGAGTGATCCTGGCGAAACCCTAACTGGGTGTCACTCAGCAGGTTGTTGCTGAGCAGATGCTGCTTGATAACACTGTTGATGATCCCTTCTATCACTTTTGCAGATGATGGAGAGTAGACTGATCGGACGGTAATTGGCCGGGTTGGATTTGTCCTGCTTTTTGTGTACAGGACATACCTGGGCGCTTTTCCACATTGTCGGGTAGATACCAGTGTTGTAAATGTACTAGAAGAGCTTGGCTCGGGGAGCGGCAGGTTCTGGAGCACATGTCTTCAGTACTATTGCCGGAATGTTAACAGGGCCCATTGCCTTTGCAGTATCCAGTGCCTCCAGTCATTTCTTTATATCATGTGGAGTGAATCGAATTGGCTGAAGACTGGTATCTCTGATGCTGGGGACCACTGGAGAAGACCAAGTTGGATCATCGACTTGGTACTTCTAACTGAAGATTGTTGCGAAAGCATCAACCTTATCGCTTGCACTGATGTGCTGGGGTCCTCCATCGTTGAGGATGAGGATATTTGTGGAGCCACCTCCTCCAGTGAGTTGTTTAATTGTCCACCAACATTCATGACTGGATGTAGAAGGACTGCAGAGCTTAGATCTGGTCCGTTGGTTGTGGGATCACTTAGCTCTGTCTATCACTTACTGTTTATGCCATTTGACTTGCAATTAGTCCTGTTTGGTAGCTTCACCGGGTTGACATCTCATTTTTAGGTATGCCTGATGCTGCTCCTGGCATGCTCTTCTGCACTCTCCATTGAACAGGGTTGATCCCTGGCTTGATGGTAATGATTGAGTGGGGGATATTCCAGGAGAAAGTGAGGACTGCAGATGCTGGAGATCAGAGCTGAAAATGTGTTGCTGGAAAAGCGCAGCAGGTCAGGCAGCATCCAAGGAACATGAGAATCGACGTTTCGGGCATAAGCCTGAAGAAGGGCTTATGCCCGAAATGTCGATTCTCCTGTTCCCTGGATGCTGCCTGACCTGCTGCGCTTTTCCAGCAACACATTTTCAGTGGGGGATATTCCAGGCCATGAGGTTACAGATTGTGCTTGAGTACAGTTCTACTGCTGTTGATGGCCCAGTCTTGAGCTGCTAGATCAGTTTGACATCTGTCCCATTTAACACAGTGATAGTGTCACACAACACAATGGAGGTTATTCTCAATGTGAAGGCGGGACTTTGTCTCCATAAGGACAGTGCGGTGGTCACTTTTGCCTATACTGTCATAGATAGATGCTTCTGCAGCTGTCAGATTAGTAAGGATGAGGTCAAGTATGGTTTTTCCTGTTATTGGTTCCTTCACCACCTGCCGCAGGCCCAGTCTAGCAGTTGTATCATTTAGGACCCAACCAGCTCGATTAGTAATGCTGCTGCCAAGCCACTCTTTGTGGTGGACATTGAAATCCCCCAACCAGAGTACATTTTGCACCCTTGCCACCCTCAGTGCTTCCTTCAAGTGTTGTTCAACATCAGTGCAAGCGATAAGGCTGATGCATTCGCAACAATCTTCAGTTGGAAGTACCAAATCGATGATCCAACTTGGTCTTCTCCAGTGGTCCCCAGCATCAGAGATACCAGTCTTCAGCCAATTCGATTCACTCCACGTGATATCAAGAAATGACTGGAGTACTGATTCATCAACCGAAAGGAGGATGGTACATGGTAACCAGTAACCATGTTTAACCTGAAGCCATGAGACTTCATGGGGTCCAGAGTTGATGACAAGGACTCCCAGGGCAACTCCCTCCCGACTGTATACCACTCTGCTACCACCTCTGCTGGCCAGTGGGACAGGACATATCCAAGATTGGTAATGATAGTGTCTGGGGTGTTATCTGGAGGTTAGATCCCATAAGAATGACTATGTCAGACTGTTGCTTGGCTAGTCTGTGAGACAGCTCTCTCAATTTCAGCACTAGCCCCCAGATGTTGGGGAGGAGGACTTTACATGGTCGACAGAGCTGTTTGTTTTTGCTGTTGTCCTTTCCGGTTCCAAGGTCAATGCCAGGTGTTCTGTCCAATTTCATTTCTTTGTTGTGACTTTTTAGTGACTGATACAGCTGAGTGGCCTGCTGGGCCATTTAAGAGGACAGTTGAGAGTCAACCACATTGCTATGGCTCTGAAGTCACGTGGAGGCCAGACCAGGTGAGGATGGCAGATTTCCTTCCCTAAAGAACATTAGTGAACCAGATGGGTTTTTCTGACAATTGACAATGGTTTCATGATCATCAGTCAACTCTTAATTCCAGATTTTTAAAATTGAATTCAAATTCCACCATCTTTCGTGGTGGGATTCGAACCTAGGTCTGGATTAATATTCGAGCAATAATACCACTAGGCCATTGCCTCCCCCGTGGAGTCTGCTGCCTCTCGGAATTCTCAGTTCCCAATGTTCCCAATGGTCCAAAGACCATCTGGCCATCAGAAATCTGAGCCAATGTTCCCTATGTTGCAGTGAATAAAGATATTAGTCTGTGGTGCAAACACAACCAAAGCTGAAGCAGAAGCTGCTTAAATAGAATCAGACTGGATTTCGTTTTCACAGCAGATTGCTTTTACCCTTGCATTACTTTATAATAGATTTCTACAACCCAAGGAAGAAAGTCAATTATAATTGGAATATTCCTGAAGAAGGGCTCATGCCCGAAACGTCGATTCTCCTGCTCCTTGGATGCTGCCTGACCTGCTGCGCTTTTCCAGCAACACATTTTCAGCTATAATTGGAATATTCCCACTTTACTGCTTCAGAAATAAACTCTGTTTTTCTGGTTTAGTCATACATCATCTACTGGGACTACCCATACTTCACTTTGCATTTGATCCAATTGCTGCATTCAGTCAGGCACATTCCATTCCACATTACTTTGTGGCAGATCACATAGTGATAAATATAGATGAAGGCTTTCTAGCCAATCTATGCATCAACTCTACACTTCAAAAGTACTTGATTAGCTATAAAGCACTTTGGAATGTCCTGAGATTATTTTGAGGGCCATACAAATACAAGTTAATGCTTTCTTTCCATGTTCTTTCATAAGAAACGAGAGAATAAGGATTGTATTTAAAGGGGCAATCAGATGGCACCATGTTAAAACCAGATTTTTTACTTTTGTGCTACTATTTAAAGCTTTCTGCAATATTTGGATATCCAATAAAAATAAATTACAACATCTCCAGTGGGTTAATTTCTGTAAGATATTCCAGCAAGCAACTGAATCATAATAATCTGAAAATCCTAACTTTGAAACCAAATCTGTACAGAGTTAGTATTGATGGAAACTCCAGCAGATGATGTTTCATAGTATTTACATTTGCATGATGCTACTTACAAAAAGTATAAACCAGAGTTTTAAAAATACATCCTTTTGGTAGCTTCTGTTCTGAACAATGTTCAAAATGCACAAGGTGAATTTGGTGGTACAGTTTGGGTTGTGTCTGACCGCATAACAGCTTTGTTTCAAACGTGGACGAAAAACTGAAATCCAGAGATGAGGTGAGAATGACAGCCCTTGACATCAAAGCTGCATCAAAGAGCCCCAGCAAAACTGAAATCAAAGGGTACCAGGGGGAAAACACTCCATTTGTTGTAGTCACATCTGGCACATCGGAAGATGGTTGTGGTTGTTGGAGCTCACTCATCTCAGCTCCATCATAAAGTCAGAAGTGGGGATGTTCACCGATGATTGCACAATGATTAGCACAAGTGGCAGGTAGCATTTGTGCCACACAAATGCTAAGCAATGATGATCTCCAATAAGAGAGACTTTAACTACTGCCCCTCAACATTCAATTACCATTGACTAAAAACTCAACTGGACTCATCACATAAACACAGTGGCTACAAGAGCAAGTCAGAGGCTATGAATGCTGTAGTGAGTAACTCACCTCCTGACTCCCCAAAGCCTGCCCATCATTTGCAAGACACAAGTCAGGAGTATGATGGAATAGTCCCCACTTTCCAGGATGGGTGCAACCCCAAGAACACTGAAGAAGCTTGACACCATCCAGAACAAAGCAGCCTGCTTGATTGACACCATATCCACATGCATCTACTCCCTTCAACACTGGCATTCAGTAGCAGCAGTGTGTAATATCTACAAAATAGACTGCAGAAATTCACCAAAGATCCTTAGACAGCACCTTCCATACCCATGACCATTATCATGTAGATAGACAAAGGCAGCAGCTACATGGGAATACTACCACCTTAAGGTTCTCCTCCAAGCTACTCACCATCTTGACTTGGAAATATCTTGCCATTCCTTCAGTGTCACTGGGTCACAATCCTGGAGTTCTCTCTCTAAGGGCATTGTGAGTCAACCTACAGCACATGGATTGCAGTGGTTCAAGAAGGCAGTTCACCACAACTTCCTCAGGGATATCTAGAGACAGGCAATAAATGCTGCCTAGACAGAAAAACCTACTTCCCACAAGTGAATAAAAAAAATCTGTCCCACAAATCCACTAATCATCCTCAAAAATTCACTCATCGCGACAACCAACGGGAGAAACATCATCCCCATACATTGACTGACAATGATGATGATCTGCTCCTCCAATTACAAGCTGCTATTCCCCTGTGCTTGTAGCTGGTAGACTCACTAATGAAACTACCATAAACAAACATGGGAGAGGAAGGACCTGTGATTGGAGAAGTGGCAGGTAGGGTTAGTAAGTGCCAATAGTGAGGTAATTCTTGAGTGTCTGGGGGCCGCTAGCAGTGGGGCAGGATGCAATGGGGGCATGGGGATGGGGGAAAATGGTGGGTGGGATAGGGGCTGCATGGGGAGTGGTGGCTTTGGGAGTAATCAGGGTGGGAGGCAGGAGCAGCAATTTGAGAGCAAAGGGTCCAGAATTTAGGTAGTGCCAGGAGAACTGAAGTAGAGCATTCAGGAATTAAGTAGAAATACATTGAACTATGTGAATTATATATATATTACAGAGAATGGCCGTTTGGTCCAAGTTGTGAAAGCTGTTGCTGAGATTTTCTAGTAGAGGTCAGAGAGGATTCTGAAAAAAAAACAAGCAGTGAAGTTGGATGAACACATTAGGATTCAGACGAAAGTGAAAGGGAAGAAAAATCCTGAAGGGGATTGGTATCCAAGAATTGTTGAAGCTTGGAATCATGACATCTGAAGGAAATAAAAAGAGCCAAACGAGCAAAATATGAAAGTAAACTGTGGCCTAGTACTGATTTGGAGATGCCGGTGTTGGACTGGGGTGTATAAAGTTAAAAATCACACAACACCAGGTTATAGTCCAACAGGTTTAATTGGAAGCACTAGCTTTCAGAGAGCCACTCTTTCATCAAGTGGTTATCACTTGATGAAGGAGCGGCGCTTCGAAAGCTAATGCTTCCAGTTAAACCTGTTGGACTATAACCTGGTGTTGTGTGATTTTTAACTTTGTGGCCTCGTATAATTTGGAGATAGAGTGAGCCCCTTGTGCTGAAGAGGGAGGTCAGGAGAATGTAAATAGTAGCACATGGCATTGAGTGTGGATCTCAAGAAATTCCAGCTGAATGTGTTGTCATTCTCTGAAATCAGTGACAGTTGTTTCTTGACACAGTAGTATTGTGTTCCCTTCTACATTAGAATGTCATAGGTTCAAGGCTTCCTCCATGATGCAGCACTAAGAGAGCTATTATTATGTAATAGTTGTTACTTTTTAGATGCTATATTAAATTGAGACCTATATACCTATTTGGGAGGAATACAAACTCCATGAAACTATTCAAGGAAGCGCAGTGGAGTTCACAGAACCAGAGAATAGTAACAACACAATGGAGGGCATTCAGCCCATCTTCAGCTGGCTCCAGGAAGGAGCAATTCATCTTGTACCACCCCCATTTTTCTCCCATAGCCCTGCATGTTCTTCCTTTTTAGGTAGTAATCCAATTCTCTGTTAAATCACAGGGGTCTGAATAGAGTAGATAGGTCAAAAACTGCCCCACTTGTAAAGGAATCAAGAACGAGAGGGGTCAGGTTTGAACTGATTTGGAAATGTAGCAGTAGTAACATGAGAAGAAAAAGTTTTTCATACAATGGGTGGCTTGTGTTTGCAAATGTACTGCCTGAAAGTGCGTTGGAGGCTGAGTCAACCGAAGCATTCTAGACAGCATCTCACCATCTTCTCAAGGTTGGCAATAAATGCTGGCCTAGCCATTAACACTCACATCCATGATTGAATGAAGAAAAGAAATAAATTTAGAGAGAAGAATGTTTGAGTGAATGAAGGTAACAGTGAGAAAGAGAAAGCCAATCTCATACCTGCAGTTCTCAATGAAAAGATGTAGAGAGAGTAAGAGACCAAGGAAGGGATCAATGTGAAGAGAAAATATTGCAGAAGGAAGAAAGGGGGCAATCTGTAATTGTGAACGCAGAAGTGGTTACAGAGGTGAAGCTGAATGAAGAAATGCTAAACATAGTGCAATTAATTGAAGTGGGAGCTTTAACGAATTAAGTAGAAATGCATTGAACTATGTGAATTATACAGTACAGGTCGTTCTGTTATAACGTGTAACACGATTGATGAGTTGGGGACACTGTTTCTAAAGTGCAAACTTTTAAAATGTGTGTTGGCTGTGAGTGATAAAACCCCCACACTTTAAGCGCTGTTTCTACAGCGTAATTTTCATATAATGTAGGGTTACATAAGAATGCAACCATCGCATTATAGAAGAACTATCTGTACAGAAAAAAGCCATTTGGCCCAAGTTGTGAAAGCCTTTGCTGAGATTTTCAAGTTGAGATCAGAAAGAAGGAGATCAGAGAGGATTCTGAATAAAAGCAAACAGTGTAATTCAAATTTGAAAAAATTAGGATTCAGAAGAACGTGTAAGAGAAGAAAAATCCAGAGGGGATTGTTATCCAAGAGTTATTGAAGCTTGTAATTGTGACATCTGAAGGAAAAAAGAGCAAATGAGTAAAATATGAAAGTAGACTTTGGCCCATTACAGCTTTGAGCTACAGAGAGCCCCTCCTGCTGAAGAAGTAGGTCAGGAGAATGTATGTAGCAGTACATGGCATTGAGTGTGGATCTCAAGATGTAATGAGAGACTGGCTTGAGCAATTCTAACTATTTTGGATATACCTACAACAACAAGGGAATCAAAATGAGAAGGGTGGAATTTCAATTGGAACTTACATGGATTAATTTGGAGTCATAGGCAAGTGATCATGGTAAAAGTTATGGATACAATGTTTACAGAAACACAAAGTAGCAGTGAGCTGGTGTGTTATGTAGCAGAGGAAGATTTAGTGAGGTCCTCCAAGGGTGGTAGAAACATAAAAAATAGGAGCAGGAGAAGGCCATTTGATTCTTTGCTCACTTGAGCAAAATGGCGGCACATTAAGACACTCCAGTTGGAGTTCCTCTCTTTATTCCTCTCTTTTATCCTCCTTTTCTGTGTTTTTTTTTCCCCTAATATCTGGACCTGGACTTCGAGTCGAGGAACAGGTGCCAGTGCAAGGAATCGAGTCGAAGAGAGGGGGCCAGTGTGAGGAATCGAGTCGACGAGAGGGATTCAGTGCAAAGAATCAAGTCCAGGAGCGAGGGTTGGTGTGAAGAATCAAGCCCAGGAGCAGGGCTCGGCGCAGGGTATCAAGTCCGGGAGTGGGGGCTGGTGTGGGGTATCAAGTCTGGGATCAGGGGTCGGTGCGGGGAATCAAGTCCAGGAACGGGGGCTGACGCGAGGAATCAAGATCAGGAGCAGGGACTGGTGCAGGCTATCAAGTCTGGGAGCAGGGGCCGGTGCGGGGTAGCAAGACCAGGAGTGGCGACTGGCACAGAGAATAAAGTCGGGGAGCAGGGGCCGGCGCGGGGAAGCAATACCGGGAGTGGGGGTGGTGCTTGGAGTCAAGTCGAGGAGCGGGGGTGATGCAGGGAAGCAAGTCCGGGAGTAGTGGGGAGAAAGTCCGGGAGCAGGGAGCAGCACAGGAAATCAAGTAGAGGAGCAGGGAGCAGCACAGGGACAAACTATGTTGTTGTGGTTCTGTTCGCCGAGCTGGAAGTTTTTGTTGCAAACGTTTCGTCCCCTGGCTAGGCGACATCATCAGTGCTTGGGAGCCTCCTGCGAAGCGCTTCTTTGATGTTTCCTCCAGTGTTTATAGTGGTCTGTCCCTGCCGCTTCCGGTTGTCAGTTTCAGCTGTCCGCTGTAGTGGTTGGTATATTGGGTCCAGGTCGATGTGTTTGTTGATGGAGTTTGTGGATGAATGCCATGCCTCTAGGAATTCCCTGGCTGTTCTCTGTCTGGCTTGCCCTATGATAGTAGTGTTGTCCCAGTCGAATTCATGTTGCTTGTTGTCTGCGTGTGTGGCTACTAAGGATAGCTGGTCGTGTCGTTTCGTGGCTAGTTGATGTTCATGTATGCGGATTGTTAGCTGTCTTCCTGTTTGTCCTATATAGTGTTTAGTGCAGTCCTTGCATGGTATTTTGTACACTACATTAGTTTTGCTCATGTTGGGTATCGGGTCCTTCGTTCTGGTGAGTTGTTGTCTGAGCGTGGCTGTTGGTTTGTGTGCCGTTATGAGTCCTAGGTGTCGCAGTAGTCTGGCTGTCAGTTCTGAGATGCTCCTGATGTATGGTAGTGTGGCTAGTCCTTTTGGTTGTGGTATGTCCTTGTTCCGTGGTCTTTCTCTTAGGCATCTGTTGATGAAGTTGCGCGGGTATCCGTTTTTGGCGAATACCTTGTATAGGTGTTCCTCTTCTTCTTTTTGCAGTTCTGGTGTACTGCAGTGTGTTGTGGTCCTTTTGAATAGTGTCCTGATGCAGCTTCGTTTGTGTGTGTTGGGGTGGTTACTTTCATAGTTTAGGACTTCGTCTGTGTGTGTGGCAGACCACACACGCAGACAACAAGCAACATGAATTCGACTGGGACAACACTACTATCATAGGGCAAGCCAGACAGAGAACAGCCAGGGAATTCCTAGAGGCATGGCATTCATCCACAAACTCCATCAACAAACACATTGACCTGGACCCAATATACCAACCACTACAGCGGACAGCTGAAACTGACAACTGGAAGCGGCAGGGACAGACCACTATAAACACTGGAGGAAACATCAAAGAAGCTCTTCGCAGGAGGCTCCCAAGCACTGATGATGTCGCCTAGCCAGGGGACGAAACGTTTGCAACAAAAACTTCCAGCTCGGCGAACAGAATCACAACAACGAGCACCCAAGCTACAAATCTTCGCACGAACTTTGGACAAACTATGTTATTATCCAGAATTCGATTATCCAGAATTCAATTAACTCAGCGAAATACTCCTACCTATGTCCTATGGATAATCGAGGTTCCTCTGTACTTTTTTATTCCTCTTTTTGTATCTAAAATTTGTACCTAGCTACTTTGTACCGAAGATGGTGCCATAACAGGCGACATTGTAAAACTTTTCACTGTACTCCTGTACTTCTGTACTTGAGCACATATGACAATAAAGGATATTCTATTCTATTCCTTGAACCTGTTCCACCATTCGTTATAATCATGGCTGATCATTCACCTCAATACCCTGTTCCCACTTTCTTCCCATACTCTTGATCCCTTTAACACCAAGAGATATATCTAACTATATTTATGAAGGTTTATCTCTCAGCAACAGAACATTATGTTTGCATTTGACAAGGTTCCTCATGATAGACTGGTCCAGAGGTTTAAGTTACATGTGATCCATGGTGAGTTGGTAAGTTGGATACTTGTAGAGGGATGTTTTTCTGACTAGAGATCTTTGGTGGATCAATGCTGGGACTTCTGTTATTTGTAAAATATATAAATTGTATGGTTAAAAATGCAGGTGGTCTGAATAGTAAATTGGCAAGGGAGCAGCCACCTCATTAGGAGTTTTCTACAGACCCCCTATTAGCAGGAGAGAGATTGAAGATCTTATAGGCCTGCAGATTTTGGAAAAATGCAGATATAGCAGGGCTGTTGTAATGGGTGATTTCAACTTTCCCAGTATCAACTGGAACCTCCTTAGTGCAAACCTCCTAGGTTTGGATGGAGCCATTTTTGTCAGGTGTTCAGGACAGTTTCCTTACTCAGTATGTAAACAGCCAACGAGGGGAGAGGCCATTTTGGATTTGGTGCTCAGCAATGAGCTAAGACAGGTGTCAGATCTGATGGTGGGAGAACATTTTGGTGACAGTGATCAGAACTGCCTCACATTTACCATAGCCTTGGAGAGAGAAAGAAGCAGTTACCAAGGGAAGATATTTAATTGGGGAAAAGGAGTTGGGAAGTACAGACTGGGAGCAATTGTTCCACAGGAAGGTCACAGCAGACATGTGGAGACTGTTTAAGGAGCAGTTGTTGCAAGTGATGTACAACTTTGTCCCTCTGAGACAGGTAAGAAGGGGTAAGATTAAGGAACCTTGGATGACGAGAACAGAGGTGCTTCTTGTCAAAAGGAAGATGGATGCTTATATAAGGTGGAGGAAGCAAGGATCTAGCACTGCTTTAGAGGATGACAGTCTTACTAGAAAGGAGCTCAGAAGTGGACTGAGGAGAACCAGGAGTGGTTATGAAAAAGGCTTGGAAAGAAGGATGAGGGAGAACCCAAAGGCATTTTAATCATACATGAGGAATAAGAGAATGATCAGGGAGAAGTTAGGGCCATTCAGGGATAACGTAAGGAACTTGGAAGTGGAGTCCAAGCAGATAGGGGAAGCCCTAAATGAGGTTTTTGCTTCAGTTTTCACTAAGGAAAGGAACCTTGTTGTGAATGAGAACTTTGAGGAGCTGAGAAACAGGTTTGAACAGATCGAGATTGTTGAAGTTGATGTGCTGGGAAGTTTGGCAAACATTAAGATTGATAAGTCCCCAGGGCCAGACCAGATTTATCCTAGGCTGCTCTAGGAAGCGAGAAAGGTTGCGAAGCTGCTGGCAAAGATCTCTGCTTCCTCACTCTCCATGGGAGTCGTACCGGAGGATTGGAAGGTGGTGAATGTTGTTCCTCTTTTCAAGAAATGTAATAGCGAAATCCCTGGCAGTTACAGACCAGTCAGTCTTACGTCTGTGGTCAGCAAAGTTTTGGAAGGAATTCTGAGGGATAGGATTTATGACTATTTGGAAAAGCATAGCATAATTAAAGGCAGTCAGCATGGCTTTGTGAGAGGCAGGTTATGCCTCACAAATCTTATTGAGTTTTTTGAGGAGGTGACAAGTCAGGTTGATGTAGGTTGAGCAGTGGATGTGGTGTATATGGATTTCAGCAAGGCATTTGCTAAGGTTCCCCATGGTAGGCTCATTCATAAAGTCAGGTATGGGATACAGGGAGATTTGGCTGTCTAGATTCAGAAGTGGTTGGTTGACAGAAGGCAGATTTTGTTTGTAGATGGTAAGTATTCTGCCTGGAGGTCAATGTTGAGTGGGGGCCTGCAGGGCTCTGTTCTTGGGCATCTGATCTTTGTAGTTTTTATAAATGAGTTGGATGAGGAGGTTGAGGGGTGGGTTAGTAAATTTGCAGATGACACAAAGGTTGGAGGTGCTGTTCATAGTATCGAGGGCTAATGCAGGCTGCAACGCGACATAGGCAGGGTACAGAGCTGGGCTGAGAAATTGCAGATGGAGTTCAATCAGCATAAATGCGAAGTGGTTCATTTTGGAAGGTCGAATTCGATTGCTGAATATAGGATTAAACACAGGATTCTTGGTAGTGTTGAAGAACAGAGGGATCTTGGTGTTCAAGTACATAGATCCCTCAAAATTGCCATCTAAGTGGATATGGTTGTTAAGAAAGCATATGGTGTTTTGGTTTTCATTAACAGGAGGATCGAGTTTAAGAGCCACGAGGTTTTGCTACAGCTCTACAAGTCCCTGGTGAGACCAAACTTGGAATATTATGTCCGGTTCTGGTCATCCTTCTATAGGAAAGATACAGAGGCTTTGGAGAGGGTGCAAGGAAGGTTAACCAGGATGCTGCCTGGACTGGAGGGTTTGCCTTATGAAGAGAGGTTGTCTAAGCTCGGACTTTTCTCTCTGGAGAGGAGGAAGAGAGGTGACCTGATCAAGGTACACAAGGATAGAGTCAATAGTCAAAGACTTTTCCCCAGGGCAGGATTGATTGGCACGAGGGGTCATAGGTGAAAGATATAGAGGGGGTGTCAGAGGAAGGTTCTTTATGCAGAAAATTGTGAATGCATGGAATGCATTTCCAGCAATGGTGGTGGAAGCAGAGTCATTAGGGATATTTAAGCGACTGATGGACATGCACATGAATAGCAGTACATTGAGGGGTGCGTAGGTTAAATTATTTTATTTTACATTAGGATTAATCCTCGGCACAACATTGTGGGCCAAAGGGCCTATTTGTGCTGTACTTTTCTATGTTCTATGTTCTACATAAAAATTGGTGGAGCTGTGGATAGCGAAGAAGGTTGTCAAAGGATGCAGCAGGATATAGATCAGCTGGAATGTTGGGCAGAGAAATATCAGATGGAGTTTAATGTGGAAAGGTGTGAGTTGATGCATTTTGTGAGGTCAAATGCAAGAGAAAAGTATACAGTAAATAGCAGGACCCTTAACAGTATTAATATATAGAAAGATCTTGGGATGCAAGGTCCTGAAAGTGGCAACACAAATGGGTAAGATGGTAAAGAAGGCGTTTGGCATGCTTGCCTTCATTGGTCAAGTCATTGAGTATAAAAGCTGGCAAGTCATGATGCAGCTGTTTAAAACTTCATTTAGGCCACATTTGGAATTTTGTGTGCAGTTCTGGTCAACAGACTACAGGAAGGATGTGGAGGCTTTGGAGAAGGTACAAAACAGATTTAACAGAATGTTGCCTGAATTGAAGTATATTAGCCATAAGGAGGAGTTGGAAACATTTGGATTGTTTTCTTTTGAGTGTTGGAGGCTGAGGAGCGACCTGATAAAAGTATATAAAATTATGAGAGGCATTGAAAGAATGGATTTGTAGTGTCTTTTTCCCAAGGTGGAAATATCAAATACTAGATGGCATAGGCTTAAGATAAGAAGGGGAAAAGTTCAAGGAGATGTGCAAAGCAAGCTGTTTACAAAGAGGGTAGTAGGTGCCTGGAATGTGTTATCAGTGGAGGTGGTAGAAGCAAACACAATAGCAATGTTTCCGAGGTATATAGATAGATACATAAACAGGCAGGAAATAGACGGATATACACCATGTGCAGTTGGATCGGATTAGTTTAGAATGACGCCATGGTCAGCGCAGACATGATGGGCCAAAGGGCCTGTTCCTGTGCTATGTATTATTCTATGTATTATGTCAGTATTGTGGCATCCTGAGCATCACATCTAGCATCACCTCTAGTGAAGAAGGCGCTTGGTATGCTTTCCTTTATTGGTCAGAGTATTGAGTACAGGAGTTGGGAGGTCATGTTGCGGCTGTACAGGACATTGGTTAGGCCACTGTTGGAATATTGCGTGCAATTCTGGTCTCCTTCCTATCGGAAAGATGTTGTGAAACTTGAAAGGGTTCAGAAAAGATTTACAAGGATGTTGCCAGGATTGGAGGATTTGAGCTATAGGGAGAGGCTGAATAGGCTGGGGCTGTTTTCCCTGGAGCGTCGGAGGCTGAGGGGTGACATTATAGAGGTTTACAATATTATAAGGGTCATGGATAGGATAAATAGACAAAGTCTTTTCCCTGGGTCCGGGGAGTCCAGAACTAGTGGGCATAGGTTTAGGGTGAGAGGGGAAAGATAGAAAAGAGACCTAAGGGGCAACTTTTTCACGCAGAGGATGGTATGTGTATGGAATGAACTGCCAGAAGATGTGGTGGAGGCTGGTACCATTGCAACACTTAAGAGGCATTTGGATGGGTAAATGAATAGGAAGGGTTTGGAGGGATATGGGCCGGGTGCTAGCAGGTGGGACTGGATTGGGTTGGGATATCTGGTCGGCATGGACGAGTTGGACCAAAGGGTCTGTTTCCATGCTGTACATCTCTATGACTCTATGACACTATTTGTGATTGGAATTCCACATTTCCATCTATCCCTGATCTCTGTTGATTGCCCTGCCGGTCAATGCGAGGTCAATCCCATTCTTAAATATATTCAATGACCTCACTTCCACCTCCTTTTGAGGCAGAGATCAAAGTCACTCAACACTTACTGAACAAGATCAGATCTCTGTCCTGAAAGCAAGACCTCTAATTTTTAAATAGTACCCCCTAGTTCTGGACTAACCCACAAGTGCAAATATCTTTCCAAGATTAATTTATCAAAATAATTCGAGATCTTGAATACTTATATCAAGTCACCTCTCCCTCTTCTAACCTACAGTGGAAAGAAGCCCAGTCTGTCCAGCCTATACTTATAAGACAACCCACTCATTCCAGTTATCAATCAAGTAAACCTTCTCTGAACAAACTGCAATGTTGTTATATACTTTATTAAATAAGGAGACCAACACTGAACAGACCAACACAGTATTTTGGATGTGGACTCACCAATGCCATGTATGACTGAAGCATAATATTATTATTTTTATTTAATTCTCCTTATGAAGAAAACAATAGGAGGTTGAGAGGTGACCTTATAGATATAGAATCCCTACAGTGTGGAAACAGGCCCTTCAGCCCAACAAGTCTAGACAGACCCTCCGAAGAGTAACCCACCCAGATCCATTCCCCTACATTTACCCCAGACGAATACACCTAGCCTACACATCCCTGAACACTATGGCAATTTAGCATGGCCAATTCACCTAACCTGCACATCTTTGACTTGTGGGGGGAAACCAGAGCACCCAGAGGAAACTCCACACAGACAGCTGCCCAAGGCAGGAATCAGACCTGGGCCCCTGGCGCTGTGAGGCAACAGCGCTAACTACTGAGCCACCGTGCCACCCCTATATATAGAGGTTTATAAAATCATGAGGGGCATAGATAAGAAGAGTGAAGGTCTTTTCCTTGGGGTAGGGGCGTTCAAAACTAGAGGGCATATTTTTAAGCTGAGAGGAGAAAGATTTATAAAGGACCTGATGGGCAACATTTTCACATGCAACGTGGTTCATATGTGGAATGAACTGCCAGGGAAAATTGTAGATGCAAGTACATTTAAAAGACAGATGCAACATGTAAAAGACATTTGTACATGTATGTGAATAAGAAAGGTTTAGAGCGATATGGGCCAAACCTAGGCAAAAGGGACTAGTTTAGTTTGGTAAACTTGTTCAGCATGGACGAGTTGGGCCAAAGGGTCTGTTCCTGTGTTGTATGACTCAATGACTTTACGAATCCCATTACTCTTCCTGACTATGTGCTGTGCTCGCATATCTACCCGTAGTATTCGAAACAAAGTCGATGAACTTGTTGCTCAAATCAGTACAAAGGGATATGATTTAGTTGCCATTATAGAAACGTGGTTGCAGGATGGTGATGACTCGAAATTAAATGTCCAAGAATAGCAGGTAATTAGGAAGGATAGGCAGGAAGGTAAGGGAGGTGGGGTGACACTGTTAATTAAGGATGAGATTAGGGCAATAAGGAGAGATGATATAAGATCTAAGGAGCAAAATGTTGAATCCATTTAGTGGACAGCAGGAATAGTAAGGGGAAGAAGTCATTGATGGAAGTAATCTATAGGCCACCCAATAACAATGCTACAGTGGCACAGGTGATCAATCAAGAAATATCTGACGCATATAAGAATGGAAGGCAGCATCATGGGGGAATTTAACATGGACATTGATTGGCCAAATCAAGGCAGTAGAGGCAGCCTTGAAGAGGAGTTCATAGAACTCATCTGTGACAATTTTCTTGAACAGCATTTTACTGAAGCTACAAGGGAGCATCCAATCTTAGATCTGGTCCTGTCTAATGAGATAGGTAAGATTAATGATCTTGTAGTTAAGGATCGTCTCGGAAATAGTGAGCACAATATGATCAAATTTTGGAATCAAATGGAGGGTGAAGTAGTACCATCTACAACCAGGGTATTATGCTTAAACAGGGAAACTATAATGGGATGAGGAAGGAGTTGGCTAAATTAGTAAAATGGTGGAACAGTTGAGGAACAGTGGAGGACTTTCAAAGAGATTTTGCGTTGCTCAAGGAAAGTATATTCCAGTCAAAAACAAGGATAACCAGGGTAGGAAGAACCAGCCTTGGACAACTAAGGAAATAAAGGAAGGCATCCAGTTAAAAGCTCAGACTTATAAAGTAGCCAAAAGTAATGGGAAACAGGAAGATTTGCAAAACTTCAAAAAGCAACAAAGAACCACAAAGTAAGCAATAAAGAAAAAATAGATTATGAATGCAAACTAGCACAGATTATAAAAGCAGGTAGGAAATTTTTTTATAAATATATAAAACGGAAAGGGTGCTTAAAGTGGACGTAGATCCCTTGCAGGATGAGAAAGGGGAATTAATATTGGGTTGTGCTGAAATGGCCGAGGTCTTGAATAACTATTTTGTGTCAGTCTTCACAGTGAAAGATATATCTGACATGCCAAAGAATGATGCTAAGGATATAATGGGAGGTGAGAACCTTAATTCAATTGTTATCACTAAAGGGGTAGTGTTGAGCAAACTTGAGGGTGTAAAGGTAGATAGCGGCACGGTGGCACAGTGGTTAGCACTGCTGCCTCACAGCGCTAGAGACCCGGGTTCAATTCCCGCCTCAGGCGACTGACTGTGTGGAGTTTGCACGTTCTCCCCATGTCTGCGTGGGTTTCCTCCGGGTGCTCCGGTTTCCTCCCACAGTCCAAAAATGTGCAGGTCAGGTGAATTGGCCATGCTAAATTGCCCGTAGTGTTAGGTAAGGGGTAAATGTAGGTGTATGGGTGGGTTGCGCTTCAGCGGGTCGGTGTGGACTTGTTGGGCCGAAGGGCCTGGTTCCACACAGTAATGAAATCTAATAAGTGCCCTTGTCCTGATGGAATACATCCCAGGGTGCTGAAAAAATGGCAGAAGTTATAGTGGATGCATTAGTGGTAATTTACCAAAATTCACTGGACTCCAGGCAGGACCCAGTGGACTGGAAAAGAGTGAGTGTCATGCTGCTGTTTAAAAAAGGGTGTAGGCAAAAGGCAGGTAACTATAGGCCAGTTAGCTTAACATCTGTAGTCAGGAAAATGCTGGAGGCTATCATTAAAGAAGAAATAGTGAGACACCTGGATGGGAAAGGTTTGATCAGGCAGACGCAGCATGGATTCAGGAAGGGAAGGTCGTGTTGACAAACTGACTGGAATTCTTTGAGATTGTAACAAGCATGGTGGATGGAGGGGAACAGGTGGATATTATATGCTTGGATTTCCAGAAGGTGCCGCATAAAAGTCTAATCCATTAGAATGCATGGAGTTGCGGAGAATGTACTAGCATGGATAGAGGGCTGGTTAACCAATAGAAAGCGGAGAGTTGGGATAAATGGGTGTTTCTCTGGCTGGAGATCTATGATGAGTGGGTGCTGCAGGAATCAGTGTTGGGCCTGCAACTGTTCATGATATATATAAATGATTTGGAAGAGGAGACCGAGTGTAATGTATCCAAGTTTGCTGATGACAGTAAATTGAGTGGAAAGACAAGAGGATGTGGAGGGTCTGCAGAGAGATTTAGATAGGTTAAGTGAGTGGGCAAGGGTCTGGCAGATGGAGTACAATGTTAGTAAATGTGAGGTTATCCACTTTCGAAGTGAAAATAGTAGGTCAGAGTATTATTTAAATGGAGAAAGATTGCAGCATGCTGTTGTGCAGAGTAACGGTGGCACAGTGGTTAGCACTGCTGCCTCACAGCACCAAAAACCCACGTTCAATTCCCGCCTCAGACGACTGTCTGTGTGGAATTTGCATGTTCTCCCCGGGTCTGCGTGGGTTTCCTCCAGCTGCTCCGATTTCCTCCCACAGTCCAAAAATGTGCATGATAGGTCAATTGGCCATGCTAAATTGCCCGCAGTGTTAGGTGAAGGGGTAAATGTAGGGGAATGGGTCTGGGTGGGTTGCGGGTCAGTGTGGACTTGTTGGGCCGAAGGGCCTATTTCCATACTGTAAGTAATCTAAACAAAGGAGTGCTCATACATGAGTTGCTAAAAGTTGATTTGTAGGTAATACAGTAACCAAGAAGGAAAACAGAATATTAATCTTCACAGCTAGAGGGATTGAATTTAAGAGCAGGGGGATTCTGCTGCAATTATACAAGGTTTTGGTGAGGCCACATCTGGAGCTTTGTGCACAGTTCTGATCTCCTTACTTGAGGAAGGATATACTAGCTTTGGAGACGGTGCAGAGGAGGTTCACCAGATTGATTCCAGCAATGAGCAGGTTACTCTATGAGGAGAGGTTGAGCTGCCTGGGACTGTACTCACTAGAATTTAGAAGAATGAGAATGAATCTTATAGAAACATATAAAATTATGAAAGGGATAGATAAGATAAAGGAGAAAGTGAGGTCTGCAGATGCTGGAGATCAGAGATGGAAATGTGTTGCTGGAAAAGCGCAGCAGGTCAGGCAGCATCTAGGGAACAGGAGAATCGACGTTTCGGGCATTCCTGAAGAAGGGCTAATGCATAGATAAGATAAAGGCAGGCAAGTTGTTTCCGCTGGTGTGTGAGACTAGAAATATGGGAAATGGCCTCAAGATTAGGGTGAGTAGATTTAGGACAGAGATGAGGAGGAACTGTTTTTCCCAGAGAGTAGTGAATCTATAGAATTCTCTGCACAAGGAAGCAGTAGAGGCAGCTTCATAAATATACTCAAGACACAGTTGGATAGGTTTTTGCATGGTAGGGGAATTAAGGGTTATGAGGATAATGCATGTAGGAGGAGCTGAGACGATGGATGGATCAGCCATGATTTTAATGAATAGTGGAGGAGGCTCGATGGGCCAAATGACCTACCCCTGCTTCTATTACTATGAAACTATATGAACCTTTTGTGACTCATGCACCAGAACACCTAAATCCCTTTGCCCCTCCGAGTTCTGCAGTCATTCTCAATTTAAGTAATATTCTGCTTTTTAATTTAATATTTTTCCATATTATATTCCACCTGTCAGATTTTTGCCCACTCACTAAACTTTCTATATATGCTTGCAATTTCCATATTCTTCTTCACAACGTATTTTCCTACTTGGTGTCATTTGCAAATTTAACTACCTTGTCTTTGCTCTCCTCATCTAAGTCATTGATGTAAGTTATAAAAATTTAAGGCCTCAGCATAGGCCCCTATGGGATTCCACTTGTCACATCCTGCTAATTAGACAAAAACCTGTTCATACATACTTCTATTTTCTGACAGCTAGGCAATCGTATGTCCATGCTAATGTGTTACTCCCCACACCATGAACTTCTATTTTCTGCATTAACTTTGATGTGGCACCTTCTGCAAATCTAGATGCAGAATGTCTACAGACTCCCCTTTATCCACAGAATATATTACTCCTTCAAAAAACTCCAATAAATTCATTAAACATGATTTCCCTTTGATAAAATTAACTACTTGCATTGTATGTAACTGTAATAATGAATTTTAATAATGAATTCTAACACCTTCCCCATGTCAGATATCAAGTTAATCAGCCTATAGTTTCCTGTTTTCTGCCATTTTCCTGTGAAGGTTATACCTGCTACTTTCCAGACTGATGGAATCTTTCTTGAATCAAATAAATCTTGGAAAATTAGCACAAACAAATTTACTAACCCATTAGCAACTTCTTGCCATCCCTAATTAACAGTCCCTCTACCTTCACCTCATTTCCTTTTTTTCTTACATGTCATAAAAGCCCCAAAATTCAGGTGCCAATCCTGGTCATCCTGAAGTCATGTCTCCATAATACTAATCAGGTACTATGTATTTACTTTAGTATGCGCTATCATTTTTTTTAACTTTATCATGAATATTATGTGCATCCAGATAGTGTTTAGTTCTGTCTTTTTGTTATCTTTGTAACATCTGTATATGAAATGAATTGCCAGAGAAAGTTGTAGATGCAGGTGTAGTTACAACATTTAAAAGGCAACTGGATGGGTATATGAATAGGAAAGCTTTAGAGGGATATGGGCCAAATGCAGGCAAACGGTACTAAGTTTGAGAAACCTGCTCAGCCTGGATGAATTGAACTGCAGTGTCTGTTTCCATGCTGTCTGACTCTATCTAGTTTTGATTGTTGGTATTCCTATGATTTTTCTTTCCATCCATTATTTCTCATATTACTTTCCTCTTACCTTATCTCTACTCTTTGATGCGGCAACACATCATTCCACTCAGGTAAAAACAATGACTGCAGATGCTGGAAACCAGATTCTGGATCAATGGTGCTGGAAGAGCACAGCAATTCAGGCAGCATCCGAGGACAGGCAAAATCGACGTTTCGGGCAAAAGCCCTTCATCAGTTTTTTTATTCCTGATGAAGGGCTTTTGCCCGAAACGTCGATTTTGCCTGTCCTCGGATGCTGCCTGAATTGCTGTGCTCTTCCAGCACCATTGATCCAGAATCCATTATTCCACTCAGTCCATTGTTTCCACTGCTCAGTTATAAACCTTCTTGCTTCTCTTATATTGTGATTCAGAAGAACACTGGCTCTTGCAAAAGTCCTAACAAAGGTCTACAGCACCCAGTTGGTTCAGTGCAGTAGAGGAAAAGTAACCTAACAAGAACAGGCTCTTCGCTGAAGCAAGATGTAATTTCTTGTATGATAGCAACCAAGTCCAAGTTACTTTGGCATGCCCATTGTTACAAGACTGGGACAGAGACCCCAATGTTAGGTTATACTCCTTTGAAGTTCAAAGCTGTTCTTCTATCCAGGCTATTACAATATCATTATATTTGGTGGTGCTCAAAGTTCTCCTCAGCATGAATTCTTTAAGTTACAAGATGATGCACTTATTGAACTGAAACTGGAAAATTATCTGAAGTGATGACATTCGCAAAGCTAAAGGGGAAAAGTATGAAGAATGAAGAATTCCAAAGCCAACATAGACAAAGTGGACACATCGGATACTCAATATGGTCGCCTCGCTGTAGCTATTCTGGGATTCTAAACTTTCTACCTTTCTAACTTTTCCTAATTCTGACTAAAACAACCAGAAATTTTAACTTTAACTTTTTTCATGGATGCTGCCTGATTTGATGAGTATTTCCAGTGTTTTCTTTTCTCATTTCTGAAAGGAGATGGAGAGATATTTAGGGAAGGAATTTGAGAGGTCAGTCCAAGCAGCTGAGGGCATAAGTGGCAATGCTACAGTGATGAACAAAGAGATATGGAAGGGGCCAGAATTCAAGGAGGTGACAGAGATAGGGAGAGGCTGAGTGTTGGAGACATTAGAACACAGTATAAGAATCTTTTATTCGTGGTATTGCCAGACCAGGGGTCATTACAGACCAACATGAAAAGTATACACATTTGAGAGTTTTGGATGAGTGCAAGTTCATGGAGAAGGGTAGATAGAAAGGACAGCATTCTTTATGAGCCATATACAGTTGCTTTGTTACATGGAACAGAAAATCAAAGAGATGAAAAACATATACTGGAAAAATTTCTATAAAGAAAAGACAACTACGGGAACTTGAAAGAAATAACTTGATGCAACACAGGAAATCTTGATGGGAGACTACAATTGTATTACAAGTCCAGAACAGAAACTGAAATGGATCGATAAAGTGAATAGACCCAAGCAGCGGCATGGCTTTTCCAACTGCGTAGCTAATGGCAACAAGAACTATTAATGTACAAACTAACTTGTGTCACGAGTACATTTATTAATGGGAGAAGGGCATTGCTCAGAAGGCCAAAATTCATTGCCAATTTCATAATGGTGGGCCTGAAGCCTCATATGGAGTTTGAAGTCACAATGAAGAGTGCAGTTGGGCATGCCGGGAGCAGCAGCAAGCATACCTAAAAATGAAGTTTCAACCTGGTGAAGTTTCAATGCAGCAGAAGCAGCAGAGATAATTGATTCCACAACCAACATATCAGATCTAAACTGCATAGTCCTGCCATTTCCAGTCATGAATGGTTGTGGACAATCAAACAACTCACTGGAGGAGAAGGCACGACAAATAATCCCATCTTCAATAGTGTGGAAGCTAAATTCATTAGTGCAAAAGATAAGGCTCAAGCAACAATCTTCAGCCAGAAGTGCCGATTGGTGATCCACAAATATGAACAAACATCCACTTCCCCTACCATCAATACTCAGTAAAAACAGATCCTTGGACAGCATCTTCCAAACCTATGACCACGTCCATTCAGAACAAGGGCAGCAGAAACATGGAAGCACCATTAATTGCGGGTTCCCCTCCAAGCCACTCACCATCTTGACTTGGAAACATTGTCGTTTGGCTAAAATCCTGAATTCATTCCCTCATGGTTTAGAGTCAACCTACAGCACGTGGACTACAGCAGTTCAGGAAGGCAACTCTTCATCATTTTCAATGGCAACTAAGGATGGACAATAAATGCTTGCCATGTCAGTGCGGGCCATATCCCATGAGTGAGTTAGAAAAAAGCCCAGGAAGAACAGCAGGTTTCCTTCCCTAATAAGGACACCAGTGAACTCGATTTGTTTTTATGACATTCAATGATAATATCATGGCTACTGTCACTGATACAACCTTTCTATTCTAGATTTTTTTTCCCCCAATCAATTCCAGCAGCAGCTTTGACAGGATTTGAATCTATGTTCCCAAAACGGTTAGCCTAGGCCTCTGGATTAATGGCCCATTGACATTATCACCATTACTTGATCCATTTTGGCAGAAGTTCATGTATCTTCAAAGCATAGCGTGTCCATAATATTTGGAAATACATGGGCATTGTGTGATTTATATTTAAGGCAATACAGTCATTCCCACATAGCAGTTATATGAGTAACTGGAATGTGTTATGTCTGCGTATTCATTAAAGGGTTTCTAAACAGTGTTTAGCTTGGCAACTGTTGTGTTTACAATGTGCAAACGTTTGAAATTTATCTTCACGCTCGAACCAAGGCCACAGTTAGCCTGATCGAAAGTAACGATTCTAGAATGATGATTTATTTTCAGAATCTTGTTTTAATCGTTCATAAATTTATATTGTATAAAATGGGAAGGGAAATTACAAAATAATCACAGCACTTTTGTTTACATTGTGCGTGATTCATCTCAAAGCGCTGATGTATTTGTGGTGTGCAGTGGCTGGTTTTTATGGAACACCCATTCTATGCCAACAACACTCTACAAACCAGTTAAATCAGCCATAAGACCATAAGACCATAAGAAATAGAACCAAGAATAGGCCATTCACACCCTCAAGCCTACTTTGCCATTCAATAGGCTCATTACTGATCGGGCGCTTGGTCACGTGCACTTTCCTCCCCTTTCCCTATAATCCTTGATTCCTCTACAGATCAGGAATCTATCTCAGCTTTAAATCTACGCCTTTACACCGTTCACAATCCTTTGAGAGAAGAAATTCCTCCTCAGCTCAGTCTTAAGTTGCCACCCCTTTATCCTCTGATTATGCCCTCTGGTCCTAAACTCTCCCATGAGGGAAAATATCTTCTGGACATGTAGAGCAGTTGATCTTCCGTAATTACACCGGCACCACTCCCCACCTCTTCCTCTGCTACATTGATGACTGCATTGGCGCCACCTCGTGCTTCCGCCAACTTCACCAACACATTCCACCCTGACCTTAAATTTACCTGGACCATCTCTGACACCTCCCTCCCCTTCCTGGACCTCTCCATCTCCATTAATGACGACCGACTTGACACTGACATTTTTTACAAACCCACCGACTCACACAGCTACCTGGATTACACCTCTTCCCACCCTACCTCTTGCAAAAATGCCATCCCGTATTCCCAATTCCTCCGCCGTATCTGCTCCCAGGAGGACCAGTTCCACCACAGAACACACCAGATGGCCTCCTTCTTTAGAGACCGCAATTTCCCTTCCCACGTGGTTAAAGATGCCCTCCAACGCATCTTATCCACATCCCGCACCTCCGCCCTCAGACCCCACCCCTCCAACCGTAACAAGGACAGAACGCCCCTGGTGCTCACCTTCCACCCTACCAACCTTCGCATAAACCAAATCATCTGCCACATTTCCACCACCAGGGATATATTTCCCTCCCCACCCCTTTCCGCCTTCCGCAAAGACCGTTCCCTCTGTGACTACCTGATCAGGTCCACGCCCCCTACAACCTACCCTGGCACTTTCCCCTGCCACCGCAGGAACTGTAAAACCCACACCTCCTCCCTGACCTCTATCCAAGGCCCTAAGGGAGCCTTCCACATCCATCAAAGTTTTACTTGCACATCCACTAATATCATTTATTGTATCCATTGCTCCCGATGCGGTCTCCTCTACATTGGGGAGACTGGGAGCCTCCTAGCAGAGCACTTTAGGGAACATCTCCGGAACACCTGCACCAATCAACCACACCGCCCCGTGGCCCAACATTTCAACTCCCCCTCCCACTCTGCCGAGGACATGGAGCTCCTGGGCCTCCTTCACCGCTGATCCCTCACCACCAGACGCCTGGAGGAAGAACGCCTCATCTTCTGCCTCGGAACACTTCAACCCCAGGGCATCAATGTGGACTTCAACAGTTTCCTTATTTCACCTTCCCCCACCTCACCCTAGTTCCAAACTTCCAGCTCAGCACTGTCCCCATGACTTGTCCGGACTTGTCCTACCTGCCTATCTCCTTTTCCACCATCCACTCCACCCTGACCTATCACCTTCATCCCCTCCCCCACTCACCTATTGTACTCTATGCTACTTTCTCCCCACCCCCACCCTCCTCTCATTTATCTTTCCACCCTTCTCTGCCTGTATTCCTGATGAAGTGCTTTTGCCCGAAACGTCGATTTTACTGCTCCTCGGATGCTGCCTGAACTGCTGTGCTCTTCCAGCACCACTAATCCAGAATTTGTGTCTGGTTGTCAGTAATTGCGAATTAGCAATAATTTCTGTTAGAGAATGTTATTGAGCATGGTAATCTGTCCGTGGACAATACCAACATGAATAGATAGTGACCATCTTCAGTTGTGGTAAAGAGAAGAAATAGGAGCTTTGAAAACAAATTGAAATGTCGGATACAGATGTGAACGCAATGTGATAGCGCACTTAGGACGCTAACATTTACAAAGACAGTAGGTAAGTGTTTAAACATAATTATATGTTTAAAAAAATGACATCAAGTTGAAAGGGTACATCACCTGAGGATGACGGCATGTGATAGAAACTAAGGAATTAGTGAGAGTTGTTAAACTATCACTAGAGGTAGCAATAAAGCACATTAGAAGGGGTAGGCTCCATTCAACGAGGTTACCAGAAGGGCATGCTGAGGACAGGAAGGCTGAGCATAGATCCTGAGCATCAGGCAGCAGCAGCAGGAATTATTTTGGAGGAAATAAATATGGTACATTCATGCAGGGATATGGGAGAAGTCAATAAATGCAACAGGAAGAAGGAGGAGTGGTAAAAGATGCCGATAGTGTTCAGCGAGGGTCTGCAACTCATAAAACATACCATGGAAGTGCAGCCCCTGGGAGGGAAGCCATATTATAGAGGATGGGTAGATGGTGGTGGTGGTATGGAATGGGAAGAAATATAACAAAGCAGTGACAGCAATGCCTGGTACATGTCTAACCTGACCCGGGAAGATCAGTGAAGGTCCCCAAAGGGACTGTAAATTGTTTTCATAAGACACCTTCAGCCAAGTTGGGAATAAGGTTGTTGTTTGGTCATTACTGAACAATTTGCAGAGTTGATGCAAGTCTATCCTACATGAGACTTTTCATTTCCAAATGTTGCTTGAATATTGGTAGAAGAGGCAATCCCAAGATTGCAAATACCATTACAGATGCAATCAGAAGAAGGAAATACATTTTAGCTATTTTCTAACCAACCCATTCAAAGATGTTATAACATAGTGCTAGAGCAGGTGGGACTTGAACCTAGGCTTCCTAGGGGAAACACTCATTTTTATAGGATGAGTGACTAAGGATTTAGGAGTGATTAAGTTGCAGCAAATAATTAAGAAGACACGTTGAATTTTGGTCTTTAGGAAGTTTAAAAATATTGAAGTCTTGTTACAACAGTGTAGGTTATTGGTGATGAGGCCACAACAAGAAATGTGTACAGTTTTGGTCCCTGTTTTTTTTTAAGAAAAGAGTACACTAGCATTACAAGAAATTATCAGGACTAGAGGGTTTGAGTTATAAGGAAAGGTTGGATAGGCTGGGACTTCTTTCCCCTGAAGTGTAGGAGGTTGAGGGGCAACCTTACAGATGTTTATAAAATTATGAGGGGCATAGACAAGGTGAATAACAAAGGACTTTTTCCTCGGGTTAAGGGAGTTCAAAATTAGAGAGCATAGGTTTAAGGTGAGAGGAGAAAGATTTAAAAGGGACCTGAGGGGCAACATTTCCGTATGTGGAATGAACTGGATGAGGAAGTGATGGATGCAGGTACAGTTACAATATTTAACAGACATTTGGATAAGCACATGAATAGGAAAGATTTAGAGTGATCTGGGCCACATTCAGGCAAATGGGACTGGTTTAGTTTGGGAAACTTGGTCGGCATGGACAAATTGAACCAAAGACTCTGTTTCTGTGCTGCATTTTGCCACAACATTATAATTGAAAATAGAGTCAACAGGCTGAGTCCTGGGATGGAGAGATTATCTTATCGAGAACAGCTAAACAGGTTATGCCTTTATTGATTAGAGTTTAGAAGAATGAGGGGTGACCCATTGAAATATACAAGAATCTGAGTAGACATTTCCACTTGTAGAGGAATCTTGAATGAGGGGCACTCATTTAAAACTGAGAGATGAGGGAATTTCTTCTCTGAGGATAGTAATCATCTGGAATTCTCTGCCTCGGAGACTGAGACGTTGGAACTGAGATAATTGAAAGTATTTAAATAGGAAGTGGATGGATTTTTGAAATATCAAGGAGTTGAGGCCTGGGCTAGACCTGAGGAGGTCCTGCTCCTATTTCTTATAATTCTATTCGACTTGATTTATTGTTGTCATGTGCACCTAAGTACAGTGAAAAGCTTTGTTTGTGAGCAGTACAGGCAGATCATTGTAAGCATGGACATATAGATTCTAGGGTGCTTGGACAGAGTGAGGCATACAGGTTACACTGCACTCGAGGTGCACAAAGCAAGATCAACATTAACATTAAGTTAATGTGAAGTTAGAGAATCTATTCATTAGTCTAATAACAACAGGAAAGAAGCTAACCTTGAACTTGGTGCATGTGTTTAACCTTCTGTATCTTCTACCTGATGGAAGAAGTTGGTGGAGAGCATTACCAGGATGGGAGGGATCTTTGATAATGTTGGCAGCCTTTCCAGGGCAATGAGAAGTGTCAATGGAGTCCATGGATGGAAGGTTGGTTTCTGTAATGATCTAGACTGTGCACACAAGCTTCTGCAGTTTTTTTATGGTCCTGGGCAGAGCAGTTGCCATACCAGGCTGTTATAAACCCAAATAGTATGTTTTCTATGGTATATCGGTAAAAGTTGGTGAGGATCTTTAAGAATATGCCAAAGTTCCTGAGGAAGAAGAGGCCTTCTTGACAGTCACATCGATTTGGGAAGTCCAGGACAGGTTATCGGTATCGTCACTCCTAGGAACTTGACACTCTCAACACTGTCAACCTCCGTTCCGTTGATGTAGATGGGAGTGTGTCCTCCTCCTTTCTTTCTGAAGTCAAAGATCAGTTCTTTTTCAACATTGAGAGAGGGGTTGTTATCATTGCACTATGACACCAAGCCCTCCATCTTCTTTCTGTATGCTGACTCATCATTGTTTGATATCTATCCTACCACAGTGGTGTCATCTGCGTAATGTTTAAGTTGCTGGAAATCAAACAGAATTTCATGACCCTATCACCTGCAATCAACTTAGGCATGGTACAAAGAAGGAGTGAAACATAAAACAGACAATGAGTAAAAGCCATTAAGGAGACAGCGTAGGGATGAGCAGATCTGTTGTCTAGTATCCTAGTGGGACTTGGGGCAATATGGAGTAGATCGACTGGATCAACTCCTTATGAGCTAATGACAGGAATGACAATGAGACTGTCAGGGCATATTGGAAAATAGCCAATGGGTGTTTGGGCATATGGGCGGCACAGTGGCTCAGTGGTTAGCACTTCATCAGGGATGAGGGTTTGATTCCAGCCTCTGGTGACTGTGTCCGCGAGGGTTTCTGCTAGGTGCTCCAATTTCCTCCCACAGTCCAAAGATATGCAGGCTCAGTGGATTGGCCAAGGTGAATTGCCCTGTAGTTTGGATTAGCGATAGTAATTGCGAGGTTACAAGGATAAATTAGGGGGTTGGGTTTGGGTGAGATGCTCCTCAGAGGGTCAGCGCAGACTTAATGGGCTGAATGGCCTCTTTCCACAGTAGGGATTCTATGATTGTGACTGGTAGTGAGGAAGTAGGACCTGCAAGTGAAAGAGGTCATGAATTATGAGAAGGCAGCTGCCCAGACTGAGACAAGACATTCTGGATCAACTGATTGGATACACCAGGGAAGTAGGCGAGTGGAACAGAGTGAGATATCCTGTGTAGGAGATAATGTCATGATTAAAGGTCACACTGGAAGAGTTAGAAGTTGTGCTACAACGATAAGGACATTATGAAGTGATCATAATAAGCAATACTGCACCTGTATTGACCTGAAAGGCAAAAGTCATTGAAAGCACTGAACACAATTGGAGCAAGTCACTAACTGATTTATGTTTTCCAGAGAACTTAGTTATGGGAGTAGGTGAATCATCTTACATAGCAGTGACCTCTGTGTGGGGATACTGCTTTCCGAATATCTCCTGAAGAGCTATAACAAATGAATGATTCCATGTGAACCATCATGATGTTGAGATGTAAAGCTTCTTTGCACTGATGCCACACTTGTCCATGACTGGCAGGAAGAAGGATGGGCTGCATACAAAAGTGTCCAAGTGGTAAGGTCAACAACACCAAGAATGTAAATAAGAGAGTAATGGATATGTCACAGTGCAATGAACTGACCAGGACTGTAACAAAAGTCTTCTATAGTATGGCAGAGGTTAGGGAGCACCAGAAAAGGATGAGAATTGGCAAAGGATAATAAACATTTAAATAATTATGTACACCATGAGCTGGCACTCATTGTTCTAAACATCTCCTGTTGACCTGAGTGGTGTTCAGTTCAGTCCCACACATTATATAGAAATGAAGAAAATAGGATCATAAGTAGGTCATTTGGCCTTCTAACCTGCTCCGACATTCAATATGGTCTTAGTTGATCGATCATCCAATTGAATACTGGTTCCTGCTTACTCCCCATACCCTTTGATCCCTTGATCTTAATGGTGGAGGGTGGCCAATGACTGCATGCACATTCCAGGGAAAAGGCCAACTGAAATGCAGACTGGTCAATTTTGTCATTTATTGCAGTTACTTGTCCACAGAGTCATAGAGATGTACAGCACCCTTTGGTCTAACTTGCCCATGCTGACCAGGTATCCGAAATTAATCTAGTCCTATTTGCCAGCAATTGGCCCATATCCCTCCAAAGCCTTCCTATTCAAGTACCCATCCAGATGCCTTTTAAAGGTTGTAATTGTACCAGCCTCCACCACTCCCTCTGTTCCATACACATACCACCTTCTGGGTGAAAAAGCTGCCCCATAAGTCCCTTTTAAATCATTCCCCTCTCACTCTAAACCCATGCCCTCTAGTTCGGGACTGCCCCAATCCAGGGAAAAGACCTTGTCTATTTACTCTATCCATGCCCCTCATGATTTTATAAGCCTCTATAAGGTCATCCCTCAGCCTCCGATGCTCCTAGGAAAACAGCCCCCAGCCTATTCAGCCTCTCCCTATAGCTCAAATCCTCCAACCCTGGCAACACCCTTGTAAATCTTTTCTGAATCCTTTCAAGTTTCACAACATCTTTCTGATAGGAAGGAGACCAGAACCGCATGCAATATTCCAAAAGTGGCCTAACGTCCTATACAGCTGCAACATGACCTCCCAACTCCTGTACCCAATGCTCTGACCAATAAGGGAAAGTACATTAAACACCTTCTGCACTGTCCTATCCACCTGCAACTCCACTTTCAAGGAACTATGAACTGTACACCAAGGCCTCTTTGTTCAGCAACACTCCCCAGGACTTTACCATTAAGTGTGTAAGTCCTGCCCTAATTTTCCTTTCCAAAATGCAACACCTCACATATATCTAAATTAAACTCCATCTGCCACTCCTCGGCCATTGGCCCATCTGATCAAGATCCCGGTGTACTCTGAGGTAACCTTCTTCACTGTCCACTACACCTCCAATTTTGGTGTCATCTGTAAACTTACTACCTGTGATCACATCCAAATCATTTACATAAATGATGAAAAGCAGTAGACCCAGCACTGATCCTTGTGGCACACTACTGGTCACAGGCCTCCAATCTGAAAAGCAACCCACCACCACTACCCTTTGTCTTCTATCTTTGAGCCAGTTCTGTATCTAGGTGGCTGGTTCTCCCTGTATTCCATGTGATCTAAACTTACTAACCAGTCTACCATGAGGAACCTTGTCGAACACCTTACTGAAGTCCATATAGATATGGTGCAACAAAAGGTTCACTATTTAAGCCCTCAATTTAAGGAAATTTTGGAAAAGGGTCAAAGATTAAGGACAAGGAACTCAGTATGGACCAAGATCTGACATAGTTAATCATAAGCAAAAACAGAAACAGAACTGGTAGCACCTACAAAGAGAAATCAAAGTTAACGTTTCGGATTTGGTGACCCTTCCTCAGAACTAATGGTAGCTATTCACTTGAATTTACATTCAGTCTTTTCTGATCCACTTCCAGGATCCACTTCAATGTACTAATTCAGTGCCTTTGTCAGATTTCATTTTAAAGTGAGGACGTAGACAAAATTTAAACCTACTACACAGTGAAGCCAATAGCTACAAAAATTCTGGCACTGCATTTCAGTATGGGTCTACATCAGCAGTAATTGCTGTTGTAATACAAATAAAAGCAATAGCTGATGATGTGCACAAGAAACAAAATACCTTGAGACAAAATAATGGAACAATCAAAATGATACACAGCAGTAGCTTATGCTTCAAAGTATGGTCACATATAAAAATGAGAAATATCCTTCATGGTTATCCTTGTCCACAAAGGACTCGGTAATCAATAATCAATAGTTCTGAGGAAGTGTCACTGGATCTGAAATGTTAACTCTAATTTCTCTTCACAGATGCTGCCAGGCCTATTGAGCTTTTCCAGCAACTTCTGTTTTTGTTTCTGATTTACAGCATCTACAGTTCCTTCGGTTTTTATGGGTAATTCATTGCTTGGCCATGTTACTAGAGAGTAATGCCTGGACCATTCATAAATTGATCAAAGAGCTGGAAAATCTTTCAAATGCTGCGATCAGAAATAGATTATGATACTCGAGTAAACAAGGGAAAATCTGAGGTAATTAGACAATAGACAATAGACAATAGGTGCAGGAGTTGGCCATTCTGCCCTTCGAGCCTGCACCACCATTCATTATGATCATGGCTGATCATCCTCAATCAGTATTGTGTTCTTGCCTTATCTCCATAACCCTAGATTCCACTATCCTTAAGAGCTCTATCCAACTCTTGCTTAAACAAATCCAGAGACTGGGTCTCCACTGCCTTCTGGGGCAGAGCATTCCACACACCCACCACTCTCTGGGTGAAGAAGTTTCTCCTCATTTCTGTCCTAAATGGCCTACGCCTTATTTTTAAGCTGTGCCCTCTGGTTCGGGACTCACCCATCAGCGGAAACATGTTTCCTGCCTCCAGAGTGTCCAATCCTTTATTAATCTTATACATCTCAATCAGATCCCCTCTCAGTCTTCTAAACTCAAGGGTATACAAGCCAATCTTTTAACATAAGATAGTCCTGCCATTCCAGGAATTGACCTCGTGAACCTACGCTGCACTCCAGAATGCAGCGTAGCCAGAATGTCTTTCCTCAAATTTGGAGACCAGAACTGCACACAATATTTCAGGTGCGGTCTCACCAGGGCCCTGTACAGCTGCAGAAGAACCTCTTTGCTTCTATACTCAATCCCTCTTGTTATGAAGGCCAGCATGCTATTAGCTTTCTTCACTACCTGCTGTACTTGCATGCTTGCCTTCATTGACTAGTGTACAAGAACACCCAGATCTCTTTGTACTGCCCCTTTACCTAACTTGACTCCATTTAGGTAGTAATCTGCCTTCCTGTTCTTGCCACCAAAGTGGATAACCATACATTTATCCACATTAAACTGCATCTGCCATGCATCTGTCCACTCACCTAACCTGTCCAGGTCACCCTGTAATCTCCTAACATCCTCCTCACATTTCACCCTGCCACCCAGCTTTGTATCATCAGCAAATTTGCTAATGTTACTATTAATACCATCTTCTATATCATTAATATATATTGTAAAAAGCTGCGGTCCCTGCACTGATCCCTACGGTACCCCACTAGTCACCGCCTGCCATTCCGAAAGGGAGCCGTTTATCACTACTCTTTGTTTCCTGTCAGCCAACCAATTTTCAATCCAAGTCAGTAGTTTGCCCCCAATACCATGTGCCCTAATTTTGCTCACTAACCTCCTATGTGGGACTTTATCAAAGGCTTTCTGAAAGTCCAGGTACACTACATCCACTGGATCTCCCTTGTCCATCTTCAGAGTTACATCCTCAAAAAATTTCAGAAGATTAATCAAGCATGATTTCCCCTTCATAAATCCATGCTGACTCTGACCTATCCTGTTACTGCTATCCAGATGTGTCGTAATTTCATCCTTTATAATTGACTCCAGCATCTTTCCCACCACTGAGGTCAGACTAACTGGTCTATAATTTCCTGCTTTCTCTCTCGCTCCTTTCTTAAAAAGTGGTACAGCATTAGCCACTCTCCAATCCGCAGGAACTGATCCTGAATCTATCGAACTCTGGAAAATAATCACCAATGCATCCACAATTTCTAGAGCCACCTCCTTCAGTACCCTGGGATGTAGACCATCAGGCTCCGGGGACTTATCAGCCTTCAGACCTAAGTCTCTCCAACACCAATTCCTGGCAAGTATTGGCTTTCTTGCTGCCCTTATATTCTCCATTGTAACATTCAATCCACATCAACTGTTACCTCTGGGAGATTGCTTGTGTCTTCCCCAGTGAACACAGATCTGAAGTACCAATTCAACTCTTCTGCCATTTCTTTGTTCCCCGTAATATATTCCCCTGTTTCTGTCTTCAAGGGCCCAATTTTAGTCTTAACCATTTTTTTCCCTTTCACATACCTAAAAATTCCTTCAGGTGAGGTACTCTTGAGGATATCTAATGTGCATTTATTTAATCATTTATGGCACAGGGAGCATGATCCGATCAGCTATTGCTCAAAGGTTTACTGCTCAAAGATATACATTAATGCAGAATGTGTTATACATGATGATATGTCATATCAGTTACTGCAATATACCAGTATACATAGTAGAGATATAGGATATAGTTATAATTGTATAGTACAGTTAGTGTTACACTAAATAGTAGTATAGGAAATACTCCAGTATTGGTCACCATTGGTCATCTTTGAGGAGAAAGTGAGGTCTGCAGATGCTGGAGATCAGAGCTGGAAATGTGTTGCTGGAAAAGCGCAGCAGGTCAGGCAGCATCCAGGGAACAGGAGAATCGACGTTTCGGGCATAAGCCCTTCTTCACCATTGGTAATCATTCATTAATAAATATGATTGTCCATCTTGGAAATTCCATATCACCGGGCATGTGATCAGTGGGTCTTTGTGAGGCTGTTGAGCCCAATCCTAGAGCCACAGCTCTGACCATAAATTTGGTAGGTGTGTCCGGGACATTCTGCAATAGTTTTATATTTATGCATTAAACCCTTGACCTGACATTTGCTTTGACAATCAGAACTCAGGCATCCTAAGCATGTGGCAGGCCCAAAGGACCTGGTTTCATATGATCATGACCTCAATGCTGATGCTTTTGGTTTCATCAAGGACACTGCCAGCTAATGTGGAGAATTCATTTCAAGCAGCATTAAAGATAGTTCTCAAGGATTTTGAAATGGAGTCTATATATATGTAGTCCTAGATTTTGGAGCCATACAGAAGAGTCAAAGGATGACTGCCTTATGCACAAGGAGCTTGGTATCAGCAAAGATATCATGGTAGTGATCCAGTAGTATACACTCATCCGACATTTCTAACAAAAGGGCCTAGATGTGGATTGAATGTTACAATGGAGAATATAAGGGCAGCAAGAGAGCCAATACTTGTCACATATGTGGGTGATGAGAGATATTACATTACCATATGACAGCAGGAGTTTTCCAAACAAGAGAGAGAGAGAGAGAGAGAGAACCTGCACAGTTACCGCCTTTGCTGTTTGAATTCGTGTATCACTGGACATCGGAGTGCATCTGGGAAAATTAACAAACAGTGAAATTCACAACTAATCTTGGAGGAACTGTTGGGCGAAGTTCACAGCACAGAATCAGATAAGTTAATTGTTGTTTTAAGTCTGTCCAAGAGAAAGGCTGTATTAGTGAGTACAGTGGGTTCTTTCTTGATTATATGTTTTTGGAGATAAGTCTCTTGATTAAACTTAAAATATAAGCCATAGCTACTAATTTAACCTGGGGCAGTGTTTGTAGAGTAATAAGATGGTGTTATTTTCTGGGTCTGTAGATTGTGAAGGAGCAAAAATGGCCTTTGCAATGATATGTACTTCTTGTCAGATGTGGGAGTTTAAAGAGAGTTTAAGGGTTACTGCGGATTATATCTGCCATAATGCTGTTGGATGAGAATCTTATCAGATCGAGTGGATCGGTTGGAGAAGCGATGAGGAATTTGCAACAGCAACAGTATGTGATGGATGGCAGTTATAGGAAGGGGGAAAGTCTCAGATACAGTCACATAGATGGGTTAACTCCAGAAAGGGTAAGAGAGGTAGGCAGCTAGTGCAGGAGTTTTTTGTGGATATACCTATTTCAAACAGGAATGCTGTTTTGGAAAATGTAGGGGGTGATGGATTCTCAGGAGAACATAGCACGAACAGCCAAGTTTCTGGTATTGAGAGTGGCTCTAATGCAACGAGGGGTACATCGGCTTCCAAGAGATCAATTGTGTTAGGTGATTCTGTAGTCATAGATACAGACAGACATTTCTGTGGCCAGTAGTGAAAAAACAGAATGGTGTGTTGTTTCCCTGGTGCCAGGATCAAGGATGTCTCAGAGAGGGTGCAGAATGTTCTCACAGGGGAGAAGGGCCAGCAAGAGGTCATTGTACACATTGGAACCAATGACATAGGAAGGGAAAAGGTTGAGATTCTGAAGGGAGATTACAGAGAGTTAGGCAGAAATTTAAAAAGGAAGTCCTCAAGGGTAGTAATATCTGGATTACTCCCAGTGCTACGAACTAGTGAGGGCAGGAATAGGAGGATAGAGCAGATGAATGCATGGCTGAGGAGCTGGTGTATGGGAGAAGGATTCACATTTTTGGATCATTGGAATCTCTTTTGGGGTAGAAGTGGACTGTACAAGAAGGACGGATTGCACCTAAATTGGAAGGGGACTAATATACTGGCAGGGAAATTTGCTAGAACTGCTTGGGAGGATTTAAACTAGTAAGGTGGGGGTGATGTGGGGATGGGGCCCAGGGAGATAGTGAGGAAAGAGATCAACCTGAGACTGGTACAGTTGAGAACAGAAGTGAGTCAAACAGTCAGGGCAGACAGGGACAAGGTCGGACTAATAAATTAGACTGCATTTATTTAAATGCAAGGGGCCTAACAGGGAAGGCAGATGAACTCAGGGCATGGTTAGGAACGTGGGACTGGGATATCACACCAATTACAGAAACATGGCTCAGGAATGGGCAGGACAGGCAGTTTAATGTTCCAGGATACAAATGCTACAGGAAGGATAGAAAGGGAGGCAAGAGAGGAGGGGGAGTGGCATTTTTGATAAGGGATAGCATTACAGCTGTGCTGAGAGAAGATATTCCCGGAAATACATCCAGTGAAGTTATTTGGGTGGAACTGAGAAATAAGAAAGGGATGATCACCTTATTGGGATTGTATTATAGACCCCCCAATAGTCAGAGAGAAATTGAGAAACAAACTTGTGAGGAGATCTCAGCTATCTGTAAGAATAATAGGGTAGCTATGGTAGGGGACTTTAACTTTCCAAACATAGACTGGGACTGCCATAGTGTTAAAGGTTTAGATGGAGAGGAATTTCTTAAGTGTGTACAAGACAATTTTCTGATTCAGTATGTGAAAGTAGGGCCTCCTTCACCGCCGCTCCCTCAGCACTCGACACCTGGAGGAAGAACGCCTCATCTTCCGCCTCGGAACACTTCAACCCCAGGGCATCAATGTGGACTTCAAGAGTTTCCTCATTTCCCCTTCCCTCACCTCACCCCAGTTCCAAACTTCCAGCTCAGAACTGTCCCCATGACTTGTCCTACCTGCCTATCTTCTTTTTCACCTATCCACTCCGCCCTCCTCCCTGACCTATCACCTTCATCCCCTCGCCCACTCACCTAGTGTACTCTATGCTACTTTCTCCCCACCCACAGCCTCCTCTCATTTATCTCTCCACCCTTCAGGCACTCTGCCTGTATTCCTGATGAAGTGCTTTTGCCCGAAACGTCGATTTTACTGCTCCTCGGATGCTGCCTGAACTGCTGTGCTCTTCCAGCACCACTAATCCAGATACTAGAGAAGGTGCAAAACTTGACCTACTCTTGGGAAATAAAGCAGGGCAGGTGACTGAGGTGTCAGTGAGGGAGCCAACGAACATAATTCTATTCGTTTTAAAATAGTGATGGAAAAGGATAGACCAGATCTAAAAGTTGAAGTTCTAAATTGGAGAAAGGCCAATTTTGACGGTATTAGACAAGAACTTTCGAAAGCTGATTGGAGGCAGATGTTCGCAGGCAAAGGGACGGCTGGAAAATGGGAAGCCTTCATAAATGAGATAACAAGAATCCAGAGAAAGTATATTCCTGTCAGGGTGAAAGGGAAGGCTGATAGGTATAGGGAATGCTGGATGACTAGAGAAATTGAGGGTTTGGTTAAGAAAAAGAAGGAATCATATGTCAGGTATAGACAGGACAGATCGAGTGAATCCTTAGAAGAGTATAAAGGAAGTAGGAGTATACTTAAGAGGGAAATCAGGAGGGCGAAACGGGGACATGAGATAGCTTTGGCAAATAGAATTAAGGAGAATCCAAAGGGTTTTTACAAATATATTAAGGACAAAAGGGTAACTAGGGAGAGAAGAGGGCCCCTCAAAGATCAGCAAGGCGGCCTTTGTGTGGAGCCACAGAAAATGGGGGAGATACTAAATGAATATTTTGCATCAGTATTTACTGTGGAAAAGGATATGGAAGATATAGACTGTAAGGAAATAGATGGTGACATCTTGCAAAATGTCCAGATTGCAGAGGAGGAAGTGCCGGATGTCTTGAAACGGTTAAAGGTGGATAAATCCCCAGGACCTGATCAGGTGTACCCAAGAACTCTGTGGGAAGCTAGAGAAGTGATTGCTGGGCCTCTGGCTGAGATATTTGTATCATCGATAGTCACAGGTAAGGTGCTGGAAGACTGTAGGTTGGCAAATGTGGTGCCATTGTTTAAGAAGGGCGGTAAAGACAAGCCAGGGAACTATAGACCGGTGAGCCTGACCTCAGTGGTGGGCAAGTTGTTGGAGTGAATCCTGAGGGACAGGATATACATGTATTTAGAAAGGCAAGGACTGATTCGGGATAGTCAACATGGCTTTGTGTGTGGGAAATCATGTCTCACAAACTTGATTGCATTTTTTGAAGAGGTAACAAAGAAGATTGATGAGGGCAGAGCAGTAGATGTGATCTATATGGACTTCAGTAAGGCGTTCAACAAGGTTCCCCATGGGGGACTGATTAGCAAGGTTAGATTTCATGGAATACAGGGAGAACTAGCCATTTGGATACAGAACTGGCTCAAAGGTAGAAGACAGAGGGTGGTGGTAGAGGGTTGTTTTTCAGACTGGAGGCCTGTGACCAGTGGAGTGCCACAAGGATCGGTGCTGGGTTCTCTACTTTTTGTCATTTACATAAATGATTTGGATGCGAGCATAAGAGGTACAGTTAGTAAGTTTGCAGATGACACCAAAATTGGAAGTGCAGTGGACAGCAAAGAGGATTACCTCAGATTACAACAGGATCTGGACCAGATGGGCCAATGGGCTGAGAAGTGGCAGATGGAGTTTAATTCAGATAAATGCGAGGTGCTGCATTTTGGGAAAGCAAATCTTAGCAGGACGTAAGCACTTAATGGTAGGGTCCTAGGGAGTGTTGCTGAACAAAGAGACCTTGGAGTGCAGGTTCATAGCTCCTTGAAAGTGGAGTCGCAGGTAGATAGGATTGTGAAGAAGGCAGTTGGTATGCTTTCCTTTATCGGTCAGAGTATTGAGTACAGGAGTTGGGATGTCATATTGCGGCTGTACAGGACATTGGTTAGGCCACTGTTGGAATATTGCGTGCAATTCTGGTCTCCTTCCTATCAAAAAGATGTTGTGAAACTTGAAAGGGTTCAGAAAAGATTTACAAGGATGTTGCCAGGGTTGGAGGGTTTGAGCTACAGGGAGAGGCTGAACAGGCTGGGGCTGTTTTCCCTGGAGCGTTGGAGGCTGAGGGGTGACCTTATAGAGGTTTTCAAAATTATGAGGGGCAAGGATAGGATAAATAAACAAAGTCTTTTCCCTGGAGTCAGGGAGTCCAGAACTAGAGGGCATAGGTTTAGGGTGAGAGGGGAAAGGTATAAAAGAGACCTAAGGGGTAACTTTTTCACGCAGAGGGTGGTATGTGTATGGAATGAGCTGCCAGAGTACGTGTTGGAGGCTGGTACAATTGCAACATTTAAGAGGCATTTGGATGGGTATATGAATAGGAAGGGTTTGGAGGGCTATGGGCTGGGTGCTGGCAGGCGGGACTAGATTGGGTTTGGATATCTGGTGAGCATGGACGGGTTGGACTGAAGGGTCTGTTTCCATGCTATACATCTCTATGACTCTATAACAGTGACAGTCATGCTGTGTCAACAATCACTCAGTATGTTTACATCTACAGGGGCCAGCGAGAATGGGGAAGTTGTAGCTGGTTGAAAAAGAACAGTTATTGTTCAAGCTGTGGAAAGCATGAAGGACAACGTGGCACAATACCTAAACCAATTGTCCTATGTTATTGCACTAGCTACTGAACTCCTCACGCTAATCCTGTGTAAGCCACAGTGTGTGTATAAGACACAGTATAACCAGACTTTGCCACCTGGTGGGACCAGCTGTGGAATTGAGGAACATATACACAGATACACACCCCATGGATTTGAATCACTTCCCATGTTCAGCTAATTCCCATGTTCAGCTAAAATATAATTAATTTTATATTAAACATGCCTGATATTGGACCAGGAGGTTAAATAGGAAATTGCGATAGGGATTTAGAAAATGAGAAAACAGAGTCTATCGTATTGGATCAAACAGTACAGCTGATATAACTAAGGAAGTAAACTAAATATCTTTACGAACCTGGCCAGTAACTATGGGCAGTGGAACATAAAGGGAAAAGGATTATCATTAATTTGACTACCTTGGGTTAGGCCAAGTGCCAAAAAGGAGTGAGATAAAGGTGTTAAATTAGTTAAAGGTTTAAAGCTTTGCCAAATAGTATAGTTAGTTATTTCACAAACAAGATAAATCAGCCATCAATTTGTTTTTTTTTGTGTGTGATTTAGAATGCAGCAGGAGTGTCAGTTAGGACATCTAGAGAACTTCCTGCTCCTCCAGCAGAAAGAAAGGACTTGCATTTATTTAGTTATTTTCACATGGGCATTCATGGCATGTTATGAGCCATCAGCAGCTGCAGGATTTTATTCCAGTACAATCAGAACCTCATTTAATTGCATCTCCCTCAATCTACTGTTCCCATCAAGTCAGGGGATCAAACTTTCTTCAATGAGAAACTCAGAGAATATGTCAAGAACAGCATGAAACATAACTAAAAATGCAGTGCTGTTCTGGTGAAGCTATGCAGGATTAAATGCACGTTAGCATTTTGTGATACACAGAACAAATCAATCACACAAGCAATGGATCAAGTCAATGTTCTGCAGATATGCCACATGTTAGTGAACAATTAAACACTTAATTGAAAGAGGAGATACCACGAACATCCACATCCTCTGAATGCAAGTGATAAGGCTGAAATCTTTGCAACTAACCTCAGTCAGTTGTGCTGAGCTGATGTTCCATTTCCCCTCCACCTGAGGTCCCTACAATCACAGATGCCAAACTTCAGCCAATTGACTTTAAACAACTTCAAGAAATGGCTGAAGGCTCTGAATGCAGCAGGTGTAATTGGCTTTGACAACACCTCAGCTGGAATGTTAAACATGTGTGCTCCAGAAATAGCACGCTTTAGTATGGCATCCATTCGACAATGTAGAAAATTACCTGTGTTACGGCCTGTCCATCAAAAGTAGGGTAAGTTCAATCTGGCCTCTTACTGGTCCAGGCATCTATTCATAATTATAAGCAAAGTGCTGGGAGGTGTCAATGACAGTGCTATCAAGCAACACTTATTCAGTAGTAATCTGCTCATGGGCATTTAGAAGTACTGAAATCCAGACCTGATAACAATTTTGTCAAAAATATGATGAAACTGAATTTTGGGAGGTGAAGTGATAATGACTGCCCGTGAAGTAAGTGGCATTTGACCAAGTGTAGCATCAAGATGCTCGACCAAGACTGGTATCAGTGGGAATCTAGGGAAAGATTCCACACTGGTTGGAGTCATACCTGGCACAACAGAAGATTATTGTAGTTTTTAGAGATATGTCATCTCACTCCCAGGGCATTACTGCAGGAAATCCTCAGAGTAGTGCCTTTGGTCAAAGTATCTTCAGCCAGTATTGACCTTCCTCTATTAATCAGAAGCAGTGATGCTTACTGACGACTGCATAATGTTCAGCACCCATTTGTGACTCTGCAGATACTTCTATACCTGCATGGAGCAAGATCTCGACAATGTTCAAGCTTGTACTGATAAATGGCAAGTAAAATTTAAGCCTTATAAGTCTCAGGCAATTACCATCTCCAACAAGCGAGAATCTAATAATCTCTCCTTGATATTAAATGGGATTACCATGGCCAAAATCCCATTAACAACATTCTAGGGAGTCATCATTAATCAGAAACTTAACTGAGTAAGTTTCACACATACTGGAGCTACAAGAAAAAGTCAAAGATCTGAAATTCTGAGGTAAACAGTTCACCACCTGATTCGGCAAGCCTTTCTATTTACTACAAGCACAAGTCAGGACTACGATGGAAGACTTACAACTTGCCTGATTGTGTGCAGCTCCAACAATATTCAAAGACAAAGTAGCCCATTTAGCACTTTAATGTCACGAGACTACAGTGTGAGCAGTGTGTACCATCAATGGGATTCATCATTGCAACTGACCAAAGATCCTTAAACTACATTCTAAGCATGCCATGTAGAAGGAAAAGGGCAGCAGATACATGGGTACACTGTCATCCGTAAGTTTCCCTCCATCCTGACTTGGAATTATACTGCCGATCCTTCACCTTCAATGAGTAAAAATCCTGGAAATCCTAAAACAACAGGGGTGGACCTTTACCATATGAACTGCAGCAATTTAAAAGTAGATTCTCCACCTTCTCAAGGCAATTAAAGATTGACAATAAATCCTGGTGATATAACCCATGACTGAATAAACAAACTTCAGCTGGTAAGAATGTTTTGGTTCCCATTTGAATTGAAAACATTATGTGAACAATCTGTATATTTGAAACTAATAACACACAAAGGCAAAATTGCTCAAGGTTTTGGATCTTTTCAAATACTGCAAATGTGCAGCAACTCATAAACTTTAAAATATAGCCCTTTCTCGGTGAGACAACTTTACAATCAGTCAGTACTGACATAAGCATTAATAAGTTTCATATGCATTTTTAAAATGGAGAATATTGCAACTGTTTTCTGTTTCGCTTAAGAATTTGAATTAAAGGTGATCATTGCACTGGAGCGATGATGTAATTGTAGAATTGAAATGTTTGCTGGCATATATCTGATACTCTTACACTCACAAAACATGTTCAAGTGGAGGTGCCAATGAATGGTGACACTTTGGTGACAGCAGCTGCAACAGTACCGTTTTGTATTTTAATCCTGTTAAATCCCCTTAAGGGAGCAATGCTAGTAGTTTTATTTTTAAGATTAATGCAGTTTGTCATGTTCTCCACATTCCTGAAATATTCCATCATTTCCCACCTAATTGTTCTTCATAAATCACCTTATTTTCTGAGTCAAACTCTCCAAAACAGTGATTTCGGAATAAAACCTTCTTAAAAACCCAAGAAAGTAAATTGCTCCATTTAAGGAAACATGGTGAGTAATTAATTTCAGCAGTTGGAAGATAGAATCTGCACACTTCAACTGACCGTAATTTGTACCAAGTTTATTCTTATCACCAAACCCCCAGTTCCACCAGTGGATCAGTTTTGTTCAATGGCGAACGCCTGGGCTTTTGCTTCCGAGTGTTTTGGGTTGCCGAATCTGTTCTGAATATATCTCTTTCACCACAGTGGCTGTACCACACAATGCACTGGATAATGTCCTCAGTGTGAAGATGGAACTTATACTTTACAAGGACTGTGTAATTCCCATCTTTCTTAGGCAGTCCTTCCAGATTGAGGATATCTTGCTTCCACTCTGGCTCAATAGGTTCTGAAATATCTAGGTTTAGGGTGAGAGGGGAAAGATATAAAAGAGACCTAAGGGGCAACTTTTTCACACAGATGGTGGTACGTGTATGGAATGAGCTGCCAGAGGAAGTGGTGGAGGCTGGTACAATTGCAACATTTAAGAGGCATTTGGATGGGTATATGAATAGGAAGGGTTTGGAGGGATATGGGCAGGTGCTGGCAAGTGGGACTAGATTGGGTTGGGATATCTGGTCGGCATGGACGGGTTGGACTGAAGGGTCTGTTTCCATGCTGTACATCTCTATGACTCTATGACTGTAAGATACTCATCATCCTGACTTGGAAATATATCATCATTCATTCACTGTGTCAAAATTCTGGATCTCCCTAACAGCATTGCGGGCTCTCTCCAGACCAAACAAACTTCAACAGCTCAAGAAGGCAATTCCCTGCTCCCCCTCCACAAACCCCTGAAAGTCACTTACTCAAGGGTATCAAGTGATGGGCAATAAATGCTGGCCCAGTCAGCAATACTCACATCCCATGTCATGAATGAATAATATCAAGGTTAGTTGCACTAGCTGCGATATGATTGTATGCTATTTCTAGGCTGATGTTGGATTGTTCAGCCAGTCTTATTCCTATTAAATAAAACATTGTGGATTGATACAACTAAGGGACTTGCTAAGCCATTTCATAGGGCAGTTAAGAATCAATTACATTGCTATGGCTCTGGGTTCAGAATGGGGATCTTTATATCCACTTGATAAAGCAAACAGAGCCTTGGTTTAATGTCACATTCAAAAAACAGCATCTCCAACAGTGTGACATTCCCTCAGTGGTGCACTAGAGTGTAGGGCTAGATTTTTTTTACTTAAATCTCCGTGTTTGGGACTTGAACCCAACATTTTATGCTACTCCCCACACCACCTCTCCCACAGGGAGATGTAAATATTCAGAAAATTAGAAAAATGTTGTGCAGATTCAAATAAGTTCGAGTTGCTGCAGAAATGTTTATGTTTTAGTTCTGTCATAGAGATCACACAAATGGAGCAAGGGTAGAATTTATGCTAAATCTGTCAGAGATTGAATGGAAATTACTCAAGAAGCTTAAACTGCTCCCCTGTTTGTTTGCAAACTGTATGAGTGCTGTGTAAGGGGATTATTGCTCACATACTTCTATTAAATCTTCAGCTCAGAGAGACGCATCTGATATTTGCAGCAAGACTGGCACTCTAAGAGCCATGTTGGAACATATTAGCTTCAAACTTGGTGCAGCCTTACTATTTGTTTGCAGTTGCAAATAACTAACCGCAGATATGACTGGACTAGACGTCACAGCTTAATCCAAAAGAGAAAATGCTGGAAAATCTCAGCAGGTAGCAATAAAGAGGTGATAATGACAGTGCATAGAGACATTATAGGGAGATTAGGAACTGTGAATGACCAAGGCTGAAGCCAGTGCTATGTGACAAAATATGTGGGGAATGGGGGGGGGGAGATGGGTGAAGCAGAGGCAAAATGGAAAACGGGGAGAAGGGTACCAAAGGGGGAAGAGGAGAGGAAAAAGGTGATGAGAGAGTGGGGAGCGAGAGAAAGAAAGACAATCAAGAAATAAGAGTTACAGAACAGTGAAAATTTTTTTAAAAAGGATAGATAAAATAAATGAAATAAAATTACGGAGCAGAATAAAAAGAGGGGTCGAGATGGGATAATCATCTGAAATTGCTGAATTCAATGTTGAGACCGGCAGGCTGTAATGTGCCTAGTCAGAAGATGAAATGCTGTTCCTCAGTTTGCGTTGAGCTTCACTGGAACATTGCAGCAGGCCAAGGACAGACATGTGGGCATGGGAGCAGGATTGTATGTTGAAGTGGCAAGCCACGGGAAGGTCAGGGACCTGATTGCGTACAGACCGAAGGTGTTCAGCAAAGCGATCACCCAGTCAGCATTTTGTCTCTCCGATATAGAGGAAACCACATTGGGAGCAACAAATGCAATAGACCAAATTGAAAGAGGTACAAGTGAAATGCTGCTTAATCTGAAATGAGTGCCTTGGATGGTGATCATGGAAGAGGTAAAGGGGCAGCTATTGCACCTTCTGCGATTGCATGGAAGGTGCCGTGTGTGATGGAAGAGGTGTTAGGTGTGATGGGAGAGGTGCCGGGTGTGATGGGAGAGGTGTTAGGTGTGATGGGAGAGGTGTTAGGTGTGATGGGAGAGGTGCCGGGTGTGATGGGAGAGGTGTTAGGTGTGATGGGAGAGGTGCCGGGTGTGATGGGAGAGGTGTTAGGTGTGATGGGAGAGGTGCCGGGTGTGATGGGAGAGGTGTTAGGTGTGATGGGAGAGGTGTTAGGTGTGATGGGAGAGGTGTTAGGTGGGATGGGAGAGGTGTTAGATGTGATGGGAGAGGTGCCGGGTGTGATGGGAGACGTGTTAGGTGTGATGGAGGAGTGGACTAGGTTGTCCCAGAGGGAACGATCTGTGCGGAATGCAGACAGGGGGAGGGAAGGGAAGATGTGTTTAGTGGTGGCGTCATGTTGGAATTGGCAAAAATGGCGGAGGATTATTCTTTGCATGTGAAGGCTGGTGGGGTGAAAGGTGAGAACAAGAGGGACCCTACCCTTGTTCTGGGAGGGGAGGGAGGGGGTGAAGGTCGTGGCGCGGGAGATGGACCACACACTGTCGAGAACCCTGTCAACAACTGTAGGTGGGAAGCCACGGTTGGAGAAGGAGCACATATTAAGAGCACCACTTTGGAAAGTGGACTCATTGAAACAAATGCAGCGGAGGCAAAGGAGCTGAGAGAAAGGGATAGAGTCCCTACAGGACATTACGTGAGGAGAGCTGTGGATTTATAGCTCTTAATATGTGCTCCTTCTTCTGGAGCCATGACTCATCTTCTCTCAGCCTAATATAAATGCCTCCCTATTTCTCCCTTTTTTTTAGCTTTGACAAAGAGTCAGTTAGACTTGAAACGTCAGCTCTTTTCTTTCCTTACAGATGCTGCCAGACCTGCTGAGATTTTCCAGCGTTTTCTCTTTTGGTTTCAGATTCCAGCATCTGCAGTAATTTGCTTTTGTCACAGCTTAATGATTCTCTAAGCTGTTTCACCAAGAGCTGCACTTACATATTTCATTCAACACCAGGTTATAGTCCAGCAGGTTTAATTGGAAGCACACTAGCTTTCGGAGCACTGCACTTTCATCAGGTGGTTGTGGAGGACACAATTGTAAGACACAGAATTTATAGCAAAAGTTTACAGTGTGATGTAACTGAAATTATACATTGAAAAATACCTTGATTGTTTTTAAGTCTCTCATCTGTTAGGATGACCATGTTAGTTTCACTTCTTTCATATGTAAATCACAAAACATTTTTTTAGAAGTTACACTCTCAGGTTAACTTTAACAATTGATTAACTTGAGAATGTAACTTTCTTAAAACAAGTTTTGTGATTTACATATGAAAGAAGTGAAACTAACATGGTCACTCTAACAGATGACAGACTTAAACAATCAAGGTATTTTTCAATGTATAATTTCAGTTACATCACACTGTAAACTTTTGCTATAAATTCTGTGTGTTACAATTGTGTACTCTACAACCACCTGATGAAGCAGTGATTTGGAGATGCCTGTGTTGGATTGGAGTGTACAAAGTTAAAAATCATGCAACACCAGGTTATAGTCCAACAGGTTTAATTGGAAGCACTAGCTTTCGGAGCGACGCTCCTTCGTCAGGTGATTGTCAACCACCTGATGGAGCGACAGTCCGAAAGCTAGTGCTTCCAATTAAACCTGTTGTACTATAACCTGGTGATGCATGATTTTTAACTTTGTACACTCCAATCCAACACAGGCATCTCCAAATCATACATATTTCATGTAAACTTTACATTTTTAGTTTACCTTGGCCAACTGAAACTTCTTTCTTGGAACTATTCTGATCAGAAAATCTCAGATGACTTGAGGTGGCCGTTGAATTGCAACAACTGGTTTTCTTTGAAGTGGGAAGAAAGAAACTAGGGAGTCTACTGATGATTATTATGAAGTGGCTTCAGCATGAGGGAATATCTGCTAAGGGGAGAATGGACTCAGTTGTAATGATCCCTGTGCATGAATACTCTGTCATTATCCTTAGTGACAAATGAAAATTTTGCTGATGGACCAGTACACATGGAATCATACCTTTGTAGGTGTCAGTATTGTAGGAGTCAGTATCTGTGGGAAGGAGAGAAAAGTTTGGAATACAAGAGGAGAGACTAACCAGAAGAGGATAAAAAGATGATAATCACAAGGTTGGTTTAGATGATGGACATCCTTAGCTCATAAAATATATGAATTAGCCAGAGAAGGCCATCCGGCCCATTGAACCTGCTTTACCATTTAACTAGATTGTGACTGACCTTCTGTCTGAACATCATATTCCCATTCTCTTTGATGTCTTCACTATCTAGAAATCTATTGACCCCTAACTTGAATGTACTCAGCCTCCAGGTGTCCTGAAGAAGGGCTTATGCCCGAAACGTCGATTCTCCTGCTCCTTGGATGCTGCCTGACCTGCTGCGCTTTTCCAGCAACACATTTTTCAGCACTGATCTCCAGCATCTGCAGTCCTCACTTTCTCCATTCCTACACCCATCCCTTACTTCTCAGATGGAGTAACAGCCTTCCTGTATCTCCCTTGTCTGCTGTGTATGGTTTGCTTCAAGTTCAAAGTAGTCTAGTATGATTAGGAGATCTACCTTTCTGATCTAATGAGAAGAGCCTTTTGAGTAGACAATATGGAGTTTGTTGCATTGCTGCAACTTTTTCAGGTTACATGAATATGACCAAATTACGATGGAGATTGTTAGGAGCACAGTGGCACTAGTGTCACTTACTTTATTCTGACTGAAGTCCCCATGACATTATATGACTGGGTGATGCCTACTACACTCAGTCGTATAGTATTTCTTCAGACACTTTCATACAGTATGTTGAACGCTGATAGGAATTTTGTATACTTCGATGAGCTCACTTCTCATTTTTCTGAACACTAGAGAATATAAATCCATTCTCCTCAATCTCTCCTCACAGGACAAACCCACCATCCCAGGAATCAGCCAGGTGAATCTTTGTTCTACTCCCTTTCGGAAAAGTATATCCTTCCTTAGGCAAGGGGCCCCAGAACTGTAAACAACAGTCCATGTGAGGTTTCACCAAGGCTCTATACAACTGATCAAAATTTCTTTACTCCTAGACTCAAATCCTCTTGCAATAAAGACCAATACACACTGTCTTCTTAACTGATTATTGCACCTGCATAATAGTTTTCAGAGACTCCAGGTCCCTTTGGATTACCAATCTCTAACCATTTAAAAAATACACTTTATTTCTGTGTTTCCTCCCAAAATAGATAACTTCACAAGTTCCAGTCTGATATGCCATCTGTCATGTTCTTGCCAACTCACTGAGCTTGTCTACATCCCCTAGAAGCCTCTTTTCCTTCTTTTCTCACTGCCAACTAGTTTTGTGTCGTCAACTCATTTTAAATCATCTGACCAGAATTAGCAGAAGTGTATGTGGCATATTTAATATTATACATGCATTTGCATAGAAATACAGGAACAGAAGTAGGCCATTCAGTTCCTCGAGCCTGTTCCACCATTCAATAAAATCATGATCCATGTCCTAATTCCATTTACCTGCCTTTGGCCCCATATCCCTGAATACCTTTGCAAAACAAAGATTTACTGATCCAAACAATGTGGTCCTGCAAAAGCAGAGCCGGTCAGGCAGCATCCGAGGAGCAGGAGAGTTGATGTTTTGAGCATAAGCTCTTCATCAGGAAGAAGGGCTCATGCTCCTACTCCTTGGGTGCTGCTTGACTGGCTGTGCTTTTCCAGCTCCACACTTTTGATTCTGATCTCTAGCATCTGCAGTCCTTTCTCCCTAAATATTTACTGATGTCAGATTTAAAGTTAACAACTGATTCAGTATCCACTCTTTTCTGTTTGTGGAAGAGGGTTCAAAAGATCTACCACCCTTTGCATGTAGAAGTGCTTCCTAATACCTTTTTTGAACAGTCTGCCCCTAATTTTCAGACTATGATCCTAATTTTAGGATTCCCCAACCAGTAGAAATAGTTTATCTTTATCTACTCTGTCTTTGCCAGTTCTTGAAGACTTTGATCAGATCACGCCCTAACCTTCTAAATTCTGGACAAAATAGGTCTAATTTGTATAATATCTCCGCATAACCTCTGAAGTCCAGGTATCATTTCATTGCTTCGTGGTTGGAAGCAGAATATTTTTGCCCCTATTTGTTAGTCTGTGAACAATATGCCTCAAACACTGAAGAATGACTTTAAACAAAACTTGGTACTCAGATAGGGCCTGGTTCAAGGATTCAATCCAGATTTTGTAATTTTGAAAAGATTTGTTAACATTAGGAAAATAAGTTAAAGCAGACTTAAGAGATATACACTGATATGGCACAAAAATACTCATCCCTTAAAAGGGAGTTGGACAAGTATTTGAAAATGAAGAACACGAAAAGATAAAAGACAAGGAATTGGCATTGCAGTAAACATCAGGAGTACTACAGAAAACTTTGAGACTCAGCAAAGAGCCAGCATCATAAAGAAAAGGAGGAGAAAGATAGATTCAAATGCATCCAGCAGCAAGTACACCTTCACTTATACCCACTGTAGGATATCATGCTGGTAATGGATAGGCCTGACCAGACACCAGCAGCCAATAACTAATGAGTACGAGCTTTCTAAAATCTTTGCCAACAAAGAAATACCAAAAGAAACATTTCTATAAAAGGTCATCCCTGGTGTAGAGATCGGTGCTGTAAAATGTATGCAGGTGAAATAGTGATTCTTGGAAAACTCAACAAGTGAAATCAGCTCATTCCTAATGAAGGGCTTATGCATGTAATGTCGATTCTCCTGCTCCTTGGATGCTGCCTGACCTACAGTGCTTTTACAGCACCACACTCTCGAGTTTGATCTCCAGCATCTGCAGTCCTCACGTTCTCCCAAGTGAAATCAACTGTCTGTTTTAAGAGGCAGCAAATTTTCTTTCCCAATAACTTCAATGGATGTCAAAGACTAATTTTGCCCCTGGGCTTTGACATCCGACAACAAGTTTAAAATCATCTTTCCGAATTCAACAGCAGCATAAAAGTGTCTGGAAACATATTCCCTGAATGTAGCTATGCAAGTGAACCATGCCCAAAGCACACTAACATAGTGTCTAGGTATGTGGGGCAGCACTGTCAGTGAGTTTTGTCTTGGACTCTGGCCAATGTTATTTCATTTTTAATGCAGCTGTTGTGGAGCTGACAAATGTAGGAATTCCACAATTAACGTCTTCAAGTCATGATATCCAGTAATGTGAACGGGAGTACAGTGCAAAGAATGTGTGCCCCATTAAAACCTTTGCACTACATCATATGCATCAGGAAAAGTAAGGATCCCAATATCAACATTGGCAGTCTCCATTATAAACCTTCCCCCAGCCCGAAAATTAGCCACGACTCTCTACTTCATATGACTCACATAGTTTTGTACCAATATTGTTATTGCTCCTTTTATGATATGAATAATCACTTTGCTGACAGGTCTGTAGTAGGGCACTGTCTCAAACATTGTTTGAAGGACTAAGAACACCAATTCAGTAAATAGCCTTGCTGTCGTCAACCCTTTCTGCTACGTCTTGCAGGCCATTTTTCACACATGAAAACTGTCTCAAGTGGTTTTCAGTTAATTAAATATTTTTGATTTTGAGTCACTGTTCATGTTTAAGAGAGTTTACCTTCAGGGACTCCACATGCTGTGTGTATACAATGCTGGGACTCTGCCTGCTAGTATGTCAGTTGGGGGATTGTAGACTGCCACAGACACACAGAAACCAGTTACTTTATGATTAAACTTGTTTTACTGTTTCAAGTAAACAAACCTGTAGTGTTAATTAATTCCCGATGAGTGATGGTTATTAGAACATTACCATTAACATGGCAGAGTCACTGTTGTAATGCAACAATGGGTTCTGAGCAATGTGGGCTTTGGCAAGAGTTGTTGCAGAATCAGATGAGAAGCCCAACTTGATGTCCATCTCATTCCATCTTCTATGCTTTTCACAAATGGTGCGGCAAGTTTCTTACTAATCAGCAGCAAGTTGTTAATGAAGGGGGATAATTGTTTATTAAATGCCTTGTTGATGGCCCATTTTACCTAATTAATATTCAGGTTTCTAACTTACCATACTTATTGTGAATACCAGAGCAGGTACCTGGCAGCCCCAGTTCATTCTACTCTCCAAACAACCTTCATGTTGTACACTGGGCACCTACATCTCAGGGCACACTCCATGGTCACTGGTCACACCCACCCCACATTTACAGAAATTGGCATCAAACATGTACCAACCCCAAATAATACTCATGGCCCATCTCCAATCCACTTACAGGATGCTCTGCACTTCAATGCTTCACCTCAGGCTGCATTAGCAATTCTCAGTGTAATGCTCAGGGATACACACCCAGCTCGTGGACTGGACCAGGCTGCATCTCTGAACTCTTTGCTTACAGTCATAGCATTCACTCTCTCTCTTGGCACCTTTGCCTTGCATTGCCTTTTTATGTTTTCTTCCCCTGAGCCAGAGAAATAAGGCTCATGTTACTTATTAATTCAAGGGAGCCAGTCACAGTAAGTCAAGAGTAATGTCCAATATCAGTCCAGGGGCTGGAAGCATCAGGCAACCATTTGGTCAGAGTTAGGAGACTCTCCATTAAAAGAGTGAGGAGGTGAATATCAGGCAGCTCACCACCCATCTTCAGGCTTTTTGCTGGGAACTGCTTTTCTCCTGGAATAAGATGGAGGGAGATGAAAGTGGGTGACACACCTGTTACTTTTGGTGCAAGTTGGGGAGGTGCCCTGAGTGAATGAGTAGGCATTGCAGATGGTTAGCAAAGCTGAGGATTGGAATGGAACAACTGAGGAAAGATGCTGAGTTGAGAGTGTGGCACTGGAAAAGCACACCAGGTCAGGCAGCATCTGAGGAGGAGGAGAATTGACATTTTGCGCAAAAGCCCTTCATAAGGAATGAGGCTGTGAGCTGAGCGGGTGGTGAGATAAATGGGAGGGGGCGGGGGAAGGTAGCTGAGAGTGCAATAGGTGGATGGAGGTAGAGGTAATGGTGATAAGTCGGAGAGGAGTATGGAGTGAATAAGTGGGAAGAAAGTAGGACAGGTCATGAGGGTGATGCCGAGTTGGAAGGTTGGAACTGGGATAAGGTGGAGAGAGGGGAAATGAGGAAACTGGTGAAATCCACATTGAGGCCGTGGGGTTTGAGCTGAGAGTGCAATAGGTGGATGGAGGTGGGGGTGAAGTGATAGCTGGGATAGGAGGGTGGAGCAGATAGATGGGAAGGAAGTTTGACAGGTGAGACAGTACTGAGCTGGAAGGTTGGAATGGGGGTAAGGTGGGGGAAGGGGAAATGAGGAAACTAGTGAAGTCCACATTGATACCATGGAGTTGGAGGAAGATGAGGCGTTCTTCCTCCAGGTATTGGGTGGTGAGGGAGCGGCGGTGGAGGCGGCCCAGGACCCGCATGTCCTTGGCAGAGTGGGAGGGGGAGTTGAAATGTTCGGCCATGGGGCATGTGGTTGATTGGTGCGGGTGTCCCGGAGATGTTCTCTAAAGCGCTCTGTGAGAAGGCGTCCAGTCTCCATAATATAGAGGAGACCGCATCAGGAGCAATGGATGCTATAAATGACGTGCAAGTGAAACTTTGATGGATGTGAAAGGCTCCTTTGGGGTCTTGGATGGAGGTGAGGGGGGAGGTGTGGGCACAGGTTTTGCAATTCCTGCGGTGGCAGGGGAAGGTGCTGGGAGGGGACGGTGGGTTAGTAGGGGGTATGGATCTGACCAGGTAGTCACGGAGGGAATGGCCTTTATGCAACGAGGATAGGGGTGGGGAGGCAAATATATCTCTGGTGGTGGAGTCCATTTGTAGGTGGCGGAAATGGCTGAGGATGATGTGGTTTATGTGGAGGTTGGTGGGGTGGAAGGTGAGGACCAGGGGGGTTCTGCCCTTGTTGCGGTTGGAGGGATGGGGTTTGAGGGCGGAGGTATGGGAAGTGAATGAGATGTGCTGGAGGGCATCATCAACCAATTGGGAGGGGAAATTACAGTCTTTAAAGAAGGAGGCCATCTGGTGTGTTCTGTGGCACAACTGGTCCTCCTAGGAACAGATACGGCAGAGGCGGAGGAATTGGGAATAAGGGATAGCATTTTTACAGGAGGCAGGGTGGGAGGAGGCATGGTCCAGGTGGCTGTGGGAGTCAGTGGGTTTGTAGAAAATGTCAGTGTTGAGTCGGTCACCGTTGATGAAGATGGAGAGGTCCACAAAAGTGAGGGAGGTGTCTGAGATGGTCCAGGTGAACTTGAGGTCAGGATGGAATGTGTTGGTGAAGTTGATGAATTGATCCACCTCCTCGTGGGAGAACGAGGTGGCACCGATGCAGTCATCAATGTAGTGGAGGAAAAGGTGGGAAGTGATGCCGGTGTAACTATCGAAGATGGCCTGTTCCACATAACCGACCAGGAGACAGGCATAGCTGGGGTCCATGCGGGTGCCCATGGCTACCCCCTTCATCTGGAGGAAGTGGGAGGATTCAAAGGAGAAATTATTGAGGGTGAGGACCAGTTCAGCTAAATGATTGTCAGTGGAAGGGTACTGGTGGGGACGTTGGGAGAGGAAGAAACAGAGGGCTTGGAGGCCCTTGTCATGGTGGATGGGAGTGTATAGGGACAGGATGTCCATAGTGAAGATGAGCAGACAATAATGAGAGTGGCAGAGCATGAGCCTGAGTGGGAGGTGGGTCCAGTATCTGAGATAGACAGAGGATGAGGTATTGGAGAGAAGACGGTGGCATTTGCTTTGGCAGACTGGAAAAGCCATGATGTGGAGATGTTGGTGTTGGACTTGGGTGGACAAAGTCAGAAGTCACATGACACCAGATTATAGTCCAACAGATTTATTTGAAATTACAAGCTTTCAGAGCACTGCTCCATCAGGTGAAGTGAAGTACATAGGTACAGAATTTATAGGCAGAGAGATCATTCCAAGGTCATAGAGTCACAGATATAAACAGACCCTTCGGTCCAACTGAGGATTGATGAGGGCAGAGCAGTAGATGTGATTATATGGACTTCAGTATGGCGTTTGACAAGGTTCCCCATGGGAGACAGGTTAGCAAGGTTAGATCTCATGGAAAAAAGGGATAACTATCCATTTGGAATCAGTACTGGCTCAAAAGTAGAAGACAGAGGGGAGTGGTGGAGGGTTGTTTTTCAGACTGGAGGCCTGTGACCAGTGGAGTGCCACAAGGATCAATGCTGGGTCCACTACTTTTCATCATTTACAATGATTTGGATGTGAGTATAAGAGGTATAGTTAGTAAGTTTGCAGATGACACCAAAATTGGAGGTGTAGTGGACAGTGAAGAAGGTTACCTCAGATTACAACAGGATCTGGACCAGATGGGCCAATGGGCTCAGAAGTGGCAGATGGAGTTTAATTTAGATAAATGCGAGGTGCTGCATTTTGGGAAAGCAAATCCTAGCAGGACTTATACACTTAATGGTAAGGTCCTTGGGAGTTTTGCTGAACAAAGGGACCTTGGAGTGCAGGTTCATAGCTCCTTGAAAGTGGAGTCGCAGGTAGATAGGATAGTGAAGGAGTTTGGTATTCTAAGTAATTTAAGAGTGTCAAAAGATAAGGATAGTACAAATAGTGTGAGTGGAGTGTTGACAGGCTGAATAACCTGTCAATGTCAGTGTCAGTGACATTGAATAACCTGTCGGTGTAAGGTGTAAATAGCTGAATAGCAAGTGAAGAGATGACCTGTGAAGTAAGGTGTCAATAGCAAGTGAAAAGTCATCCCTTCACTTACTATTCAGCTAGTTACACCTTCCACCATTTGACACTTGTGATCACCTGCAAAGACTTGTTATTCAGCCTATTGACATTCCACTCACGCCATTTGTATTATCTTTTGATACTCTTAAATTACCTAGAATTACTTTGCAATGATTTCTCTGCCTTTAAATTCTGTGCCTATGTGTATCCCTCCACTTCATCTACGGAAGCTTGTGATTTCAAATAAACCTGTCATGTGACTTCAGACTGGAGAAGGACATTGAGCTGGGCATTGCTCCAGAACGCTGATGGCTTTAACCCAAGTGACCACTCTGGATCATGGTCTCTTATCGTGGTCTCAACTGCTGGTCCTCGGGGAAGAGGAAGTCTTGCCTCTATATCTTCTCATTCACCAGGATCTCCAAGTCCCTGCCTGCAAAGCGGGACACTGATTAGCACTGGTTTTCATCTTGTCTGCCATGTCTGAGGCAAATATCAGGATCTGTGTGGGGCAGCCTTAGACTGACAGTGCTTGCCAGGTACCTAATAGGTTTTTAAGATGGTACCAGTACCAGGGATGCTTGTCAATTCATTGATATCCGCTGAGGTGCAAATAGTTGTGGAAAGGACACATGGTAATATGGGAATCAGACATGAAGGACACCACTGAGTTGGGGTAGAGAGTTAATGAGGCAAGTTCAGAATGACTCAGTGAGAAAACCCACGAGGCCTTGCAGCAGAAATCCATCCAAAAAATGCAACACAACTTGGACTTCACAAAAGATAGATAGGATTTAGCCCAAAGCATTCACTTTGTACAGAGCAAGGCCCCACACAGGGGGAAAGGCCTTTGTTAATATCTGAACGTAAAGATTACATATCCAACAATGCAGCAAACAAACATCTAGTTTTACGCTCTTGGACAGGGCTCAAACACACACCCTGTACCACAGCCAATAGCATGATCATAATTGTAGGGGTAATAAATGGATTTCTGATACAATTTAATTTTGCACAATTCAAGTAACTTTCTGGAGAATATTGTTGTCGCCTTTTGCTCAAATTTAAGACAAAACCATTGGGCTGGAATCTTAACGTGTTCTTTCCCCTCTACCACTTTCTGAACTCTAGCAAGCTATGCTATTGATATCATTGATATTAAATATATAATTTAAAAAATCCATTGACAGTTGCTTCACTGTTCTCTATGTTGACCAACCTATTGTAAATCTCCTTTTCTGTGATACTAAGGGCTGCCATCTCTGGTGGGACAGATTCCTGAAGCTTACCACAGAGTTTCATGAGTGTTACCACACAGAATCAGAACATCATGTCTGCACCAGCTGATCATATGATTTCCCAATTCCAAATGCCCTGTCTCACTGTACTCCCAGTATACCTGTCCTCCATATGTTCAACTTTCTCAATACAAAGAAAATGGATTTCTCATCACTCAATATGATGATCCTTGTCTCCCATCTCCAATAGTTTTCCAAGGAACAATAAAAGTGTGAAAAATTATGAAAAATACATTACTTAATGCATTTTCTCCTGGGTTGCTTAATGCCGTCCTGTCGATTAACTGTTCGTCCTGGGTTGTTTAATTAACTGTTGATTAACTGTTTGCTCCCGGTGACTCAAAGCAATTCTGGACAGCAGAAAACTCGACGGCCACATCACTTGCTACTTGCTATTGTATCCCCGTTAGCACAGTGCCCTCACCTTTTGCCAAAATGGTTTCCATCTACTGCCAGGAATTTCCTAGGAATTATCCCAATGTTCATCATATCAATGGCTGCTCCTCGGATGCTGCCTGAACTGCTGTGTTCTTCCAGCACCACTAATCCAAAATTTTCCAACAATGTTCACCAATCTCCAATGTCTGTACTTATTAAAGAAGCAACTGCAGCGACACAAAGAAAAAAAATCATCTGCAACTGTGTAATGTGCAACCATCAGCGTGACACCAAGTGCAGTGTGAAATATTTTTATTAAAACAATTGGTAAAACAATGCCTGGCGTCGAAATAAAGAGTTTCCACAAGAAACCATCTTAGAACTTCCAGTGCATATCTATAATTGCATTGATAGTTTTTACCTGGAGACTGCTCCTAAAGATATGGTAAAAATAAACTAACAGCTTCAGACCGTATATGTTGTTATACTGTTATAACAAACTCAGGCAATTTGATGTTGGTCAATCCATCAATTTTCTATATGCATCAAGGCAAAGAAGACATCTTGTTAGGAGGTCATGATGATATTCCTCATTGTCCCTCGCTGCTTTCACTAATTGCCTGATGTAGATTAAACACTGCATTGTGTTGTACAGTACACAATAATAGATTAACTTGTTTGCACCAGACAGCCCAAGATTAATGAGAATTCAATTTATTGGTGCTGCCTATAAGGGATACGAGTATACATGGAAACATAAAACTAGGACCTGGAGTAGGCCATTTGGCCCTTTGAGCCTGCTCCACCATTCAATATGATCATGGCTGATCCTTTATCTCAATGTCAAGTTCCCACTTAAATATCAAGTAAGTAGCAGGCCCGGGTTTGGTTTTCTTCACTGAATGGTTGTTGTGTATAATGTCAACTCTGATTCTCTATTTCCTTCCAGGAAATATTCTAATTAATTGATGGAGATTGCATTGGAGATAGGACATTTAATAGTGAACAGGAAACTGGAGATCTATAATAAAATGGGGAAAAACAAGCACTGACAAATGCTATGGCAAACAGGGACAGCTATACAAATGCCAAAAGATTTGGGCCACATACAATGACAGAGTTCAGTAGAGTGTTGAAGACTCCAGCTGAGCCTAACATGACTGTGAATATACAATTGAAGAGAAATCGATAATGTAACAGGTTCTGATCATTATATTGTGGTATTTGGACTCGGATAAAGTATCCTTCTCTCTGGGATGTGATCCATAAACTCCCACAATAAAAGTCATAATTCAAACAAATCCCTTGAACTGAAGATTCGGAATCCCTGAATATTTTCTCAAAATCCATTGGCTGAAATGAAAAGGGTAACCTTTGACACATGCTTGGCCTGGAAAGTGCGGTCACGGTATTCGGACATGTCCACATCCACTTCTACAGTACAAGGACCTTTCAAAGGCTGAACAAGTATGAGCTCACCGGTTTGTCTATCAGAACGCTGGACTACAAACTGCCCTTGATTATTCTTTCCTACAATGCCAAAACGCAGATTATCGGGTCCAGGCCTTCCAGGAGCAGCAGCTGTAGCCATACGGAATAAGGTAACTGGAGTTTTCAGTTTTGAGGGCAATGACAGGTAATGGAAGGAGATGGTCTTTGCTGCATGATGGCAGGATTTGCTATTCATAGGGCATGGGTGACGTTCACACTGACTAGAAAAAAGAAAAGCAGAAGACATATTGCAGCAACATTTTTGTTAAGAAAAATGGAATTACAGAAACAAAGCACTTGGCTCACGTGATCTACACCAATGTTTCTAGTCAATATTAGCCTTCCACCATGCTACCTTGTCTCACCTTATTAGCATAGCTCTCTACTTCTTTGTCCTCATGTGTCTATCTAGCTTCGACTTAAATGTATCTGTAGTATAAATACTGATGCAAGTATTGTTCTTGTCTTACTTTTTAAAATAATACCATGATAATCCTGAATTTTCTTTCATATACCGCTCTCCTGGGTTTGCCAACTTCTGATGCCACAAGGGCAGAGTTATCTAATTTTTCTTTAAATCATGTGGGCGTCACTATTTGAGCCAATCCCTAATTATGCAAAGGGCACTTGAGAATCAATCACATTGCTGAGGATCTTGAATCACAGGGTAAAGACAGAAGTTTCCTACTCGAAAGGGCTTAATTGAACCAGATGGGGTTCATGGCCATTGTTAGGTTCTTAATTCAGATTCCATCATCTGTCATGGTGAGATTTGAACCCTGGTTCTCCAGATTAATAGGTCTAGCAACAACTGCTTTCTCCTCATACAGGCTGATGAATTGGAGCCTGATGATTTGAACAAGGATGAAGGTTTGGACAAATTGTAAAACTGGATGGATAAAATTTGTCAAAAAGATAATTTGTTGACTGCTTAAGGGGCGTGGTCAGTTTTTCACAAATTTAGAACCATTTTCTCTCTCTCAGAGAGATTTGGGAAACTTCATGCATAAATCATAAAAAGCCAGCACAAAAGTTCAGTGGATAATAGGGAAGGCAAATGTAATGTTGGTCTTTATTTCAAAGGGAATCCAGTATAATAGGGAGGTGAGGATAAAACTATATAAAGCACTAGTCAGACGTTAATGGAATACTGTGAACAGTTTTTGTCCCCTTATCTAAGGTAAGATATACTGGCATTGGATGAAGTCCAAAGAAGGTTCACTATACTTATACCTGGGATGGAGAGACTATCTATGAGGAGAGGATGAGTAGGTTGGATTTGAACTCATTGGAGTTTAGAAGAATGGGAGGCATAGAACGTAGAACATTACAGCGTATTAGAGGCCCTTCGGCCCTCGATGTTGCACCGACATGTGAAACCAATCTGAAGCCCATCCAACCTAAACTATTCCATTTTCATCCATTTGTATTTCCAATGGCCATTTAAATGCCCTGAAGATTGGCGAGTCTACTATTGTTGCACGCAGGGCATTCCACACCCCTCCTACTCTCTGAGTAAAGGAACAACCTCTGACATCAGTCCTAGATCTATCACCCCTCAATTTAAAGCTATGTCCCCTCGTGCTGGCCATTCCCCAATCGAGGAAAAAGGCTCTCACTGTCCACCCTATCTAACTCTCTGATTATCTTACATGTCTCAATTAAGTTACCTCTCAAACTTCTTCGCTCTAATGAAAATAGTCTCAAGTCCATCAGCTTCTCCTCATAAGACCTTCCCTCCATACCAGGCAACATCCTATTAAATCTCCTCTGAACGTTTTCCAAAGCTTTCACACCCTTCCTATAATGCGGTGACCAAACTGCATGCAATACTCCAAGTGCAGCCACAGCAGAGTTTTGTACAGTTGTAACATGGCGTCATGGCTCCGAAACTCAATTCCTCTAACAATAAAAGCTAATACACCATATGCCTTCTTAACAACCCTATCAACCTGGTTGGCAACAGTGGCTTAGTGGTTAGCACTGTTGTCTCACGGTGCTGGGACCCAGGTTCAATTCTACCATCAGGCGATTGTCTGTGTGGAGTTTGCACATTCTCCCTGCATCTACATGGGTTTCCTTTGGGTGCTCTGGTCTCCTTCCACAGTCCAGGTGAGGTGGATTGGCCATGGGAATTACAAGGTGGTGGGTGGAATACACCTCGGAAGGTTGGTGTGGTCTCGCTGGGCTGAATGGCCTGCTTACCAAACAAGGTCGAATGGCAGTTTTAGAAAAATATAAAACATGAAAAATCCCAAGATCATAAATAGCATTCAGATGTACCAAACATTGGCAAAATTAAAAATGGAGCATTTTTTAAAAAAAAATTCCGTCAATGAGAGATGCCAGGAACTTGAAGCCTCTTGTTTCTAGTGGTGCTTCTTATGCAAATCTGTGATGGGTTCTCAAGTGCAGGAGAACTCACATTTTTTATTGTGAATAAAGGAGGTAAATGTTGCACTTTAGTTTGGGGAGCGAAAAATGTCAAAAGACTAGTGTGATGATGCTGCTCCATTAACAAGGTTATACTGTCCTTGGCTTCTCTTCTCAGTGGCCGTAAAAGCAGCCATTCCGAAAAGTGTAGGTTTGAAAGGTTTTAGAGCCAATTTGATTATAGCTAACAGATACTGCCTCAGCGAAAAGGCTTTCAAGTTTAAAAAACACACTTGTACAATGCAAGGGAATTAGCCAGTTCTCCCAGCTCAGCTTTTGTCTGGTTTGGTTTGATTTTAGCAAGCAGAGTTGTGAAGCTGCTGGACCCAAAGAAGTAGGTCCACGCTGATGCTCCCCTCTCCTGTACAGCTCTGTGCTTAATTTTACATTTTGTGCCAAGGAGTATATATGGGAATTTTTGCAAATATTTGGAACAGCATCATTAAGTTAGAATAATCTGTTGGGTTTTGGATAGGTTAAGTTATTCTGTATTCTATTCGCTTTTGTTTGTGTTTCATTCTGTAATCTTGTAAATAAATTCTGATTTGTTTAAAATAAAGTGTTTTGACCAGCTGCATCATTCCTGGAATATCCGCTTTACGCCTGTTTATAACAACTAGCAAAGTTAGGGTCTGGGCTACTTTCTTGAAATGTTTTGATGGAATCTGGTCTGGTCCATAGCAGTAGTTAAAAAGACTTCAGCAGCAGAAACTCTCATCCTTGGTGAGGTGGTACATATGACATTTTTCTTACTGAAAATATTGGAAGAATTTCCAAAAAGGGTTCCCCATTGCAATATCCATTGAGTGCTTTACTAATAATAACCTACTAAGGGATACTGTACACTCAACAAAATGTGTGGATGAAAAAGACTGAGGATTTAAATTGCAGTTAGAGAATGGATGATAGCAGCAGTGAGCTATCTGAATGTTTTATTAAAGAAAAGTGCAAGCTTAAAGAAACTGTAAGGCACACTGGAAAAAGGAAGTTTGGAACTTTAATGTGCAATGAAAAGTCAGGGGTATAGGGTTGTCATTTTGATTGTCTCTATTATTGTATATTGATTTTTTTGTGACAGATATTGATTTATTTAAAAAGCAGAAAAAGGGAATCAGTTGTCCTCTAAAATGGTCTGAAGGGAGGCCTAAGACCTAATGGGACAAGGTGATGGGTATATTAATTAATGGTTAACTGGGAGAGAATTAGTTGTATAAATATGGGGAGCCAGTAATCATGATGTGAGTTTTATGGAAATGTGGCTAACAGAATAAAGTCCTCACTAAAAGTGTGGACTTAAGACTAACCTACCTAAAGCCTTCACCAAGGCCTATCAAATATCTTTGCTCTGTCATTCACCACTTTGCATAACATTATTTGCCAGGCCTCTGGTCAGCACCTTGATCAGAGCAATGAGAACCAAGTTTAGGGTTTTATTTAATTCTAGGTATCGTTGATTGGGCCAGCTTTTATTGCCCAACACTAAATGCCCTGGTAGTTGGAAACGAGCCACCATTTTGAACTGCTGCGTCCTTGGGCAGTAAGAATGCTCACAACACTGTTCAGAAGGGAGTTCTATGATTCTGGTCCAGAGAAAGTGGGACCCTTTTTTACTATCCCTGACAGGGCAATACTGCAATTTCTGACAACAGACCTGTGATGACATGTGCCTTTTGTCTGTCCTGGTTCCCTTGAAGGGGGGGTGCTGTAAAGCTGCTGATGAGGTGTCTGCTTCATGGAAAAAGTAAATAGCTTTGTTTTTAAAATTAGACAAAAGAAGAGTTGGGCTCACACCGACCCAAGGTTTTAATTTTGCTTTGGGCTAATGCACTGCAGAGTCGATACACCCACTGGAAGATAAAGTGAGGATGATCAAGGGTGCCTTGGATTCCAATATCTGTAGCAGAACTTAGGATTTCTTTGGGCTGGTGAATTATTACGTGGGCATCTGGCACCTTTGCATCAACTCTTTAAAAAAGGGTCAGCCTTAGAAATGGTCCTTTCATGGGCTCAGAGCTCTTGGTCATTGTGAACGCCCACTCAAACTGATTGGGCATGCACTAAGTTTATTCATTAAACATGAGGACGATGATAGAAATCTGTGTGCATCTTTTGCACGATATAGATTCCCGGAAATGTTGATCACTGATAATGGGCCATCGTTTACTAGCAGGAAATTTGAGTATTCCCTAAAGTCGAATGGTATTCGAAATATAAGGACAGCTCCATATCATCCAACATCCAATGGTCTGGCAAAAAGAGCAGTCCAAACTTTGAAGGCAGGCTTAAAGAAATAGCCTACAGCTTCACTAGATACCAAACGTCCTAGTTCCTATTTGATTATAGGACTGTCCCCTCATGAAACGATAGGGATATCCCCAGCAGAGTTGCTAATGGAGAAAACTCTGCACCAAGTTAAACTTGATATTCCCAAACCTCATGTGCGAGATGTGGGGGGAGCAGTGAAACAGCATGAAGAATGCCAAATCTAGACACAAGACTCTGCTAAGGGAGAGAGACAATTTATTTCAGGGATGAAGTTTCGCACAGGAATGGCCCTGCATGAATTAGAGGCATGGTCAACATGAGGTCAGATCCAGTATTATATAAAGGGCAGGTCGGTACGATGGTCTTGAACAAACACGTGGACCATATGGAAACTGCAAACTCAGACAGCATGGGAGCAAAACGTGTCCAGCTCCCCAACAGCCGTTCTGACTGTTCCGGAGCCGATGGGTTCTCCCTCTCTGTCAAGCCTTGAAGATACCTTAGAATCCTACCAGGCACAAGAGACAAGCTACTGCACATTACACATTACCCGTATCAGAATCAGAGTTGGAGGAACCTGACCCAGTGCTAAAAAGCCCCAGGAGGAGCTACAAAAAAAAAGCAGCCTATGTCCTCACACTCACAGGGGTAGGAAGGTAGTGATTGTAATGAGGCCTGCCAGGTGGACCTCATAGAATATGAGTTCCCTGATTAACATGGTCCAGAAGTTCTGTCTACTCTGGGAGCTGGTTCTGAGGAGGCTAGATCAGTGTCAAGGACTCTCCATGTGTAATTAAATAGTCACTGGGTGACAGGATTTCAGCCTCTGTGGAGATATTTCAAAAGTACATATCATTTTGTTAAGTATCTCAATAGAGGTTAAAGTTATGCCATTTTTTCTTTATTGTTTATATTTTAACTGTGGTGTAAGAGTGAAATGCTTCAAGCCTAGTAGTCGAATCGCTTCTGAAATGCAGCACCTTACACTTGTCTTTAAATAAGATAAAAGGCAGAAACTAGATAAATTCCTTGATATGTTTTGAGAGGGTTTGGTCTCGTCCAAAACAACTCAAATTGTCTGAGCTGGATAATGGACGCACCTGAATCTTAAAGCCACAATATTCTGAAAGCAAGACATGACTGAATATATGAATTCAGGTGCAGTTTGACTTACAAGGGTGAGGTTTTAACATAGCTGGTATTCCCACGTGGCTCCGGACACTGTGGGTTAACACATTGAAATCCTCCTCCTATATTGATACAAGTCTCCCCTGCTGTGCAGTTGTGTTGCAATGTCGCACATTCATCTACATCTGGAATAAAGCAGACCACAACTGAGAGCATGTTTTAAACACACCAAACAGTCTTTGAACTTTTATAAGCGGTGCAACCAAACTTAGCATTTTTGTAATAATTCTACTTAATTTCAATAACACAATTTAATTTCATGCAGTTCATTATTATCTTGTACTTCTGCCCATGTTTCATCCTCCCTCTTCAGGTGACATGTGAGTGTGATTTTCCCAGCTTCTGAGTCTTTGACTGGAGACCTCTTCCTGGCATTTGCCAAAGTTTTTCTCTGAGTCAATTGATAGGAAATGCCTTAGGGTATTTAACCCTATCTCTTTTTGGAAAGTATTTTAAACTCATTTGGCACTGTTGCAGATGCTTTTTATGTGCATTTTTCTTGTGGGCTCAATTCAAACCCCAAAACTCAACATCACTGGTTTGAGGTCGGATAGTGTTGATTTCACTTGGCTTCTCACATACAACTAAAAAGACGTGAGATGGATGAACTTATGTGTTCTATTGTCCAGATGTTCGTAAGTTCATAAGATATAGGAGCAGAATGAGGCCATTTGGCCCATTGAGTCTGCTCCACCATTTGATCCTCACCCCATTTTCCTGCCTTCTCCCCATAACCCTTCAACCCATTACCAATTCAAAATGTCTAGCTCGTCATTAAATTTACTCATTGTCCCAGCATCCATCGCACGTTTACACAAACTTCTGTAAAGCCAGTTAAATTTGACACTTTTTACTAGCGGATTTCCATTCCTTCATCAGCGCTAAACCTCTTGATCTAACAGCACAGTTGAGACATTGTCACCACATACATATTTGGAAGGATGCTGACTATCGCCTTGTCAAAGACAAGTACAGATGGTCAACAATACACAGTTTTCAAGAATGGGTTAATGTAGTGGTAGGATTGAAATGACATCTTCAAACCAGACCATTAAGGGTTAATAATTAAGGGTTAGTTGGATCTGACAACGAGCAGTGGAAAACAGGCCGAATGCAAAATCAGTCTGTTTTCACTGCAGGGTAACCATATGACACTGAATTGTCTGAGTGAACTGTCCAGTTAGACTTCATACTGAGCCACTTGGAGTTTTTTTTTGTATAATGGAATGGCTGGAAAAGTGCTACATGCCTTCTTACGCGGAAAGTCAGGAGGCATGGGATAGAGGGAAATTTGGCCAATTGGATAGAAAACTGGCTAACCGGTCGAAGTCAGAGAGTGGTGGTAGATGGTAAATATTCAGCCTGGAGCCCAGTTACAAGTGGAGTTCCGCAGGGATCAGTTCTGGGTCCTCTGCTGTTTGTAATTTTTATTAATGACTTGGATGAGGGAGTCGAAGGGTGGGTCAGTAAATTTGCAGATGATACGAAGATTGGTGGAGTTGTGGATAGTGAGGAGGGCTCTTGTCGGCTGCAAAGGGACTTAGATATGATGCAGAGCTGGGCTGAGGAGTGGCAGATGGAGTTCAACCCTGCCAAGTGTGAGGTTGTCCATTTTGGAAAGACAAATAAGAATGCGGAATACAGGGTTAACGGTAGGGTTCTTAGTAAGGTGGAGGAGCAGAGGGATCTTGGGGTCTATGTTCATAGATCTTTGAAAGTTGCCACTCAGGTGGATAGAGCTTGTAAAAAGGCCTATGGTGTATTAGCGTTCATTAGCAGAGGGATTGAATTCAAGAGTCGTGAAGTGATGTTGCAACTGTACAGGACTTTGGTTAGGCCACATTTGGAGTACTGTGTGCAGTTCTGGTCGCCTCACTTTAGGAAAGATGTGGAAGCTTTGGAGAGGGTGCAGAGAAGATTTACCAGGATGTTGCCTGGAATGGAGAATAGGTCGTACGAGGATAGGTTGAGAGTGCTAGGCCTTTTCTCGTTGGAACGGCGAAGGATGAGGGGTGACTTGATAGAGGTTTATAAGATGATCAGAGGAATAGATAGAGTAGACAGTCAGAAACTTTTTCCCCGGGTACAACAGAGTGTTACAAGGGGACATAAATTTAAGGTGAAGGGTGGAAGGTGTAGGGGAGATGTCAGGGGTGGGTTCTTTACCCAGAGAGTGGTGGGGGGATGGAATGCGCTGCCTGTGGGAGTGGTAGAGTCAGAATCTTTGGTGACCTTTAAGCGGCAATTGGATAGGTACATGGATAGGTGCTTAAGCTAGGACAAATGTTCGGCACAACATCGTGGGCCGAAGGGCCTGTTCTGTGCTGTATTGTTCTATGTTCTATGTACCACGAAATGATGACACAGCATGTAGTCTTAGATGCAGATTGGTTCTAATATCAGGCACTTTGCCAACTTCAATGGACTTCACCTCGGGCTGGGATTTGCCACTGTAACACAGGGAGACTTGTTGTCAACTTGACACGTGTAGTATTGACTGTTGGGCTTCACCTCAGGTTAGGATTGGTGAAGGGTGTCAGGAATCCTGTGTTTTCCAGACTAGCCGTTGTAAAGCGGGATCTCCAACAGGTAGAAAGGCATGAGACTCATAGTCAATAAACATTTACTGCTTCACACAAATTTACAGCTATATATACACATTTACTGCTTATTTTGCATTTACCATTTAATATATCAATTTACTGCTTAATATATTTACTTTCTTTTTGTATTTTATGCAACATTATACAAATTAACAATACACATGACACACTAACATTTAACAACTGAAAAAACTCCAAAGAAACAGGGTCTCAAAAACAAACACCTCAAGCTCCCCCATACTTAATATATTTATTGATTAATATCCACTTACTATGTATATTACCATTAATAAACATATTAATTTGGATCACTCAACCTGTAGAAGTTTTTGTTACATCCCACTGAATCCACTATCAAAGCTTAACAGTTAAAAGCCAGTGGGGGAGCTGCTTACCAGCACAGCTTCTTCCGTCGTTGAGAAGTTTGTATGCAGGAGGACAGGTACAGCGGTAGGACCCAGGGATGTTAACACATGTGTACATGCAGAGTTTGGCAAGCCCATCCAGTTGGAAAACCTCGCACTCGTTCACATCTGTGCGTGGAAAAATGAAAAGTATTACCTTCAAACGAGTGTCTGTAGCACACTGGGTACAGCCGAGCTCTCCCGTTGGACATGCTTTACAAATTGAATTGGCAGTTGCGAAGAACTTGGACAAATACTCCTCAGTGTTCAACTCTCAGGAAAATAACCCTGTAGCACCTGTGGTTTCTAACCTGAATGGTTATATGATCACACAGGCATTGGGCAGCACAGTTGCTCAGCGATTAGCGCTACCACCTCAGCGCCAGGGACTTGGGCTAAATTCGCTATTGGGCCATTGTCTATGTGGAGTTTGCACATTCTCCCGTGTCTGTGTGTGTGGGTTTCCTCTGGGTGCTCTGGGTAATGTACTGTGTGGACAGAAAACTGGTTAGCATTCAGGAAGCAGAGCATAGGAACGGGTCATTTTCAGTCTTGAAGGCGGTGACTAGTGGAATACTGCAGTGATCAGTGCTTGGGCCCCAGCTATTCACAAAATAAATCAAGACTCTGGATAAGGGAATTGAGTGTAATATGTTTAAAGTGACTGATAACACAAAGCTGGTGAGAATGTGAGTGGTGGGGAAGAGGCTTCAAGCTGAGTGGGCAAATAGATGGCCGATGTAGTATGATTCGGCTCAGTGTGAAGTTATCCAGTTTATTACAAAAAACACAGAAAGTCAGTGTATTATTTAATTGGCAGTAGACTGGGAAATGTTAATGTATGAAGGGACTTCAGAGTCACTGAAAGCAAACATACCTGGTCAGCAAGTAATCAGGAAAGAAAATGGTATGTTGGCCTTGATTGCAAGAAGGTTTGAGTACTGGAGTACACCAGCAAGGAAGTCTCATTGTAGCTGTGCAGGACTTTGGTAGGATCACATCCAGAGAATTACATGCAGGTCTGACCTCCTTATTCTAAGAAAAGTGATACTTTCCACACAGGGAATACAGAGAAGGTTCGCCAGATTGATTCTTGGGATGGCAGGTTTGTCGTATGAGGGGAGATTGGCTGAACTGAACCTGTACTCACTTGAGTTTAGAAAATGAGAAGGGATCTCACTGAAATATATAAAATTCCCAAAGGGCTAGACTGACTGGATGCAAGAATGATGTTTCTCCTGGCTATGGTTGAGGGTGCTATATCAGGGAGCCACAGTCTCAAGGTTGGGACAGGCCATTTTGGACAGAGATGTGGAGAAATAGTTTCATTCAGACAGAGAATTTTCTACCACAGAAGGCTGTGGGTGCGTAGAAAGAAATAGATTTATCAAGAATAAATTTGTCAGGAGTATGGAGACAGAATGGGAGTATGGCACAGAGATGAAGAATTGCCATGATTATGCTGAAGTGGGTGTGAGGGAAATAATGACCTACTCCTAATCATATTTTCTGTGTGTCTCTGTTTCTTAAAGAAATCTCTTCATTTCTGCTCCTGTTCTTTTACCAATTATGGTAAACCTACTGTGTGGTGAACAGCTCTTCTGCTACAGTTTCTTCCTATTCACTCTTCACAAATATAACGATGACTTTTCGTGATGTAGAACATGGCTATTAAATCGCTCTTTCACCTCTCTGCTCTAGAGACAGCCAGCATTTCTAATCTTAACCGCATAACCGGAATCCAGTGAGACAATTCTAAGTCAAGTTAGTCTCAGTCACAAAGGTCTTGATATGTTTTTCAAAAAGGTTTAGCAGGAAATTGTCTTTTTTTTCCCATGCTTCAGCCAATTTGGCTTTACATCAGAGTACAGAAACATACAGATGTAGTCTGAGGCGAACTGATCTGATGCAAAATTATTTTTATTTACACAATTAGTAATAACTTTTAACAGAGGTTACTAGTTGGTTACGTTTGGGTTCTGTTGTAAAGGGCTGAAAATGTGATGCTGGAAAAGCGCAGCAGGTCAGGCAGCGTCCAAGGAGCAGGAGAATCGACGTTTCGGGCATAAACCCTTCTTCAGGAATGAGCTCATTCCTGAAGCTCATTCCTGAAGAAGGGCTCATGCCCGAAACGTCAATTCTCCTGCTCCTTGGACGCTGCCTGACCTGCTGCGCTTTTCCAGCATCATATTTTCAGCTCTGATCTCCAGCATCTGCAGTCCTCACTTTCTGTTGTAAAGGACAAGCCACTAAGAATGGAGGCCAGCATGATGAGCAACATGTTCCTCAATTGCATTATTCTGTTCCCTAGGATGGATATTTTCTAATCAAGCTTTTCAGAGATGCTATTACATACCTCTGGAGCAGGTACAGATTTAGTTCCATTGCACTGTGCAGTGAGGCAAATGATTCCTCATCATAATGGCATTTATAAAAGATCCATTACTTAAATCACAGGTTTTAATGCGTGTTAATGGCAAATCAACTCAGCTGACCCTAAAACATGTCTGAGGCTCTGCCTCTGCAAACCCTCTCTATTCCCCATATGATCATCCTGCATTGCCGTCTCAAAGTCATTTCCTGCCCATAGGAGATTATCTATGAATTCCGCCATATCCTTCGGACAATGTGGGTATTGTAGACTCGTAAGTACAAGATCTACACCACCTCCTCCTCAAGAATAATTAGGGATAGATAATAAATCCTTTCCCTGTCAGGTACACTGAGGAACCATGTTCATTCTGTTTTAAAAGCTTTGGGCTAATCAATGTGAAATAAAAACTCACATCATCTTTCGCTAGCACTCCTTTGGTCTAGAGAGACCCTGCAGCGCAATGTGGAATGAATACCAACCAGTAGCAAAGAATGGAAATGTTGCAAAAATTAAGGGGATGGTGAGATATTGTCAAAAAGAGGAAGATTTTGAAAAGAGAGGGACATAAGTTGGAAGACTCAGGAATAGGGTTGGAAGACATAGTCTAATGGCTGACATGAGAGATAGCAATGATGGAACAGATGTAGAGGGAAACCAAGATTTATTAGGTGTAAGGACAGTCTGTGTGATGCTAGCTCCTGGAGTGGGTTGGTAAGAAGATCTGCAGCAAGACCACAGATCAACTGAAAGGCAAGATGAGGACATTAAGGTCACTTTACTGGGGTTATGGTCAGTCAACAGGGAGTGAAATGGACAGGATAATGTGTTGTGGAACTTGGAAGGTGCAAAATATAATTTTCTGAATAAGCCGTGATTAATCGATGATGGAAATAGGGAGGAGGCCAGAGAGTTGGGAAATGGGAGTGTATATTTTTCAAAGAGAGGGTAAAAAGCAGGGTTGGTGATAATTGTAATTTAACCACCATTAACTTACGGTGGCATGGTGGCTCAGTGGTTAGCACTGCTGCCTCACAGCACTAGGTGCTCCGGTTTCCTCCCACAGTCCAAAGATGTGCAGGTCAGGTGAATTGACCATGCTAAATTGCCCCATAGTGTTAGGTCCATTAGTCAGAGGGGAATGGGTCTGGGTGGGTTACTCTTCAGAGGATCGGTGTGGACTGGTTGGGCCGAAGGGCCTGTTTCCGCACTGTAGGAAATCTAATCTTACAATAGAAGTAACGTTTGCATGTCTGAGAATGTTCTAGCAATTTGTACGCTCTGCACGCGACCACATGTTATTACGGTAAGCACATGCACATACCTTGGCACACACTGTTCTCACTGCTCCCACTCATATGGAAGCCAGCATCACAGCTGCAGTGTTGGGTTCTCTCCACCTTTGCACAACGGGGTTTCCGATTAAAGGACAGGTCACTCCATTCTACAGCAATGGGATGTGGGCCGGGGGGAGGGGGGGGTGGGAGAAGGGTGGCAGACAGGTAGAGGAAGTGACATACCAGAAAAGTTGCTTGCACTGCTCTATGTTTTCAACAGGTCACAAGTAGTCTGTAATTGCAACGCAACACCTGGGGAGTTAAATCCCTGCTCTTGATAAAAGTCAGAAAAACAAAAGGTATGGCATAAGTACAAAGGCTTTAACTAAATTAAATGATTCCATCACACCACGCTTCTATTTATTCTGGATTCTGGTTTTGATACTTGTTTTATTTGGAAAGGTGTCACTCAATGGAGAACATAAGTTTACAATTTCCCCGTGTGACTCTGTCAGGCTTCAGTTAAGTGTTATTGAGCCGACACCTTGCTCTTTGCAAAACACATCTGTAATGTTCTGTGAAAAGGCCATTACATGAATTCTTCCAATTAGTTTGGGCAGTATTGAGCCAGGGGAAACCAAATGGGCAATAACTAAAAGAAGTTCAACTTTACATTTTTGTGATTTTTAGGAACTTCAACAACAAATAACTTGCATTTGTATAGTGTCTTTAATGTAGCCAAAAGTCCCAAAGCACTTCAGAAGGACTTATCGGATTAATGGTCAAACAATGGGAAACAGCTGATTCTTTTTTGCAGGTCGCCTGAGTCAGGAGCTTTCCCAATTCAGCAGAGCTGCCTCAGTTTACAGGACCCCCACACGGCCAGGTTTTGACTCCAAGTAGGCCAGGACCAGATTGAGCTGAAAATGTGTTGCTGGAAAAGCGCAGCAGGTCAGGCAGCATCCAAGGAGCAGGAGAATCGACGTTTCAGGCATGAGCCCTTCTTCAGGAATCTGACTTTCTCCTTCCAGGACCAGATTGAGTCTGGTCTGTTGACCCCAGAAGCACAGTCTCGGTGGCCAAAGAGACAGGTGAGTGCCAAGGTGCCCTATTGGAAGGCACAATTTGATCCTCTGGGAATTTGTCCCAAATCTTTTCGAAGCTGGTAGGTCCTCCAATGCCCACCCTGCACACCCCATTAACATTCCCTTTCAGGTCAGGAGATGAGTTACTCATTGCACAATTCTGAGCTTCTAATCAGCTCTGTAGTCGCAGTATTTAAATAGGTACATCACCTCGATGCCAGTTTATGCCCCCATACTTCCCATGCCCTCTCATAGCTTCATGTTACCTCGATAGCCACTCAATGGTATCCATCATGGCCATATCTCATACAATGTCATACAGGTCGTTCTGTTATAACGCACATTTCTTCAACGTGAATTCACTGCAACGCTATTGATGAATTGGAGATGCTGTTTCTAAGGCAGGAACTTTTAAAACATATGGTGGCTGTAACGCGTTTACATCACCAACACTTCAAGGTTGTTTCTAAAGTGTGATCTTTCTATAATGTGGGGTTGCGTTATAGAAGAACTGACTGTATAACTGTTACTCATACACATCTGATAGTGAAAGCAACTCCTATTCAGGAAACTCATTGAAAGTTTTTAAATCTCCTCAAATTATTAATCTCTTATAAAAAAGAAAACTTCTGTTCAGACCCCACCTCCAAGACAACTGATCCTTTAATAGTCTCTTTAAATCATCAATCAAACTGTGAACTCAGAATACCTTTCAGTATTTAGAGCTCAGCCAAGCATCCATAGTAACTTAAGTTGAGCCCTTGGGAATTGTCAACAAAGTTCTCTACTGAAATTGTAGAGACTGCAATATTACTTTAAGGTGTAGAAGCAGTTTTAGGACATTCAGCCCATCAAGTCTGCCCTGCCATTTGATGAGATCATGGCTGGTCTGATACCCTCAGCTCTGTAGAGATTATAACGAGGTCAGTCAAGTGGATATGAGTTCCCTGAATTGGGGCTGTTAATGCGGTCCAATCAGGGAGCCCTAGCTGACAGATATAAACATGAATGTTGGCCAAACTGGCCATAAACAGGTCCAGGCAGCGGGCCGTGGAGGGGGTCGTTATGGCCAATTGCCTTCCCCTCTTCCATGGTTACATCCGAGCCCGGGAGTCTCTGGAGAAGGAGCACGCAGTGTCCACCAACACCCTTGAGCTGTTCAGGGAGAGGTGGACACCACAGGGAGTGGAGTGCATTATTTCCCCCTCCAACTCTGTTTTTATTTAAGCCCTGCCTTCCCCTTCACTGTTTGACCACGCAGCAATGCCGTCTAAGAAGGGCACTGCTTGTCACTGGCCACTTGGGTGCTTCCTTTCTTCCTGGTGGTGGGACATAAATAAAGATTTACAAACTTGTTGTTCTTCACTGTGTCTGACACCTACACATACACGACATGGGTGCCAGGGAAAAACAAGCAAAAGAAGAAGAAAAAAAAACTGAGGTTTTCTGTTCACTCTGACAGCTGGCTCTGAGGGAGCTGGGTCAGTGTCAAGGACTCCCCTTCTGTAAATAACACATGACTTGGTGACAGGATACTGGCCTCTGTGGAGTTATTTCAAACTCCATTTTCTTGCCTTTTCCCGATAGCCCATGATTCCCTTGATGATTAAACATTCCACCGATTCACAATGCTCTGATAGAAGAAATTCCTCCTCATCTCTGTCTTAAATGTGCGACCCTCCATTCTGAGATTATGTCACAGACTCCTAACAAGGGATAATAACCTTTCTGCATCCACCCTGTCATGTCCTCTAAGAATCTTGTAGATTTCAATAAGACTACCTCTCATTCTTCTAAACTCAAACAAATCCAGGCCCAAACTACTTAACATGTCCTCACAAGAAAATCCTTCCGTGTCCAGAGTCAGCCTCGTGAACCTTCTCTGAACTGCCTACAATGCCAATTTATTTTCTAACTCTCTCCAATTGGCCTGTTTCCAAAGCAGTCAGGCTTATTCATTTTTAAATTTCTTACTGACAGGTTAAACACTTTTTCCATTTTTAAACAGCCAGGGATATTGAAAAAAAAAGCCTTGCGAATGTGACATTTAAAACAGACTTTCTTCACCATTCCTGAGCTTCAACATCTGCTCCATCAAACTGTGACTCACTCTCTGGGTCAATGTGCTTGAACCAGGCAAAATGGTGTCTACTTGAAGGTCGTGTTGAATTTCTGTTTCCTACGAAAATTGGATCGGTTAGGATTGGGAGTGGACTGTTACAACCAGACCCCAGGCACCATGCTCAGAAAGTCAACTAAGTGCTCCCACACCTAACACCACAAAAATATCTAGCAGTTCATCAAAAAATTAGGTTTTGAGGGGCATCTTAATGGATGAGAAAGATGCAGCGGAGTAGGAAGGAATTCCAGAACATTGAGCTGAGACAGTGAAGCCATAGATACAGATTTGAAGAAGGGTCACGAGACCCAAAACGTTAACCCTGCTGTCTTTCCACAAATGCTGCCACAAGTTTCTCCAGCAATTTCTGTTCCAATTTTGTGACAGATTTGACCTTGCTCTGTGGATTTTACATGATCACAGGGCTGCAGTTTGCAGGATTACTCACTGCCTTCAAACATTTAGGATTGTTGACATTCTGGTAAGGATTCTTTGATAAAGAAAACTGACCAAACCTAAAATGTTTATTAACATGCCTCTGCAGCCTCTTGACTGAACACAGAGAGGATGAAAAATTCTTTCAATGGATGTTAGCTACCTCTTACTGCAAAGCACGCTCATCTTTTGCTTTAGATTTTTCTGAATGCAAGTCCTACCAGAACCAAATCTAACCTGACATTTCAAAATTGTGCTGAGGGAGTGCTGCATTGTTGAAGGTGCTATCTCTTTGTATGGGGTATTAACTCAGGTCAATGTTAAAAACCCATGTCACTATTCCAAAGATGGCCAATATTCATCCCGCTGCCAATATCACTCAAATATCACTTCTTAACACATTGTTGTTTTATAGGACTTCATTGCAACTTTACAAATTGTCTTTTTTTTCTAGACTACAACAGGCATCAAAACTGGCTGTAATGTATTTTGGAAAATTCCAATGCTGTGAAAGGCCCTTTGTAAATGCAAGTTTTATTGTTCTCCTCCAAGGTTAGGCAAATTTCAGAAGTTAACTTTATAAAACAAAGGGCACTGATCAAAACATATTTGTACAGGTTATTATGTCCCAGAGGATTTAGATGCTGTCATTACATGTAATGGATAATTAAACAGTCAGGCATCACTGTAATATTCCTGATGAAGGGCTTTTGCCCGAAACGTCGATTTTCCTGCTCCTCGGATGCTGCCTGATCTGCTGTGCTTTTCCAGCACCACTCTAATCTAGACTCTGATTTCCAGCATCTGCAATCCTCACTTTTGCCCATCATTATAATATCCAAGGCTATCTCTCAGCAATAAAACAGTGGCACTTAGGACCACAAAATGAATTCCCCAATTGTTTATTTTAAAAGATAACAAAAAGATAACAGTTACAACATAACCACATTCTACTTTAACCTGCAAAGTTAGTTGGAATCACACAATATGAAATGCTCCAAAATCCTCTTGCTCACAATAATTGGTTAGTGATTTTTTTTTGTAAAAATAGTAGTGACAGCGATTTCACAGAAAGGTGCCAACATTTGGTTCCAGTATCACAAAGAATTATTTCATTTTAATGGTCATAAATTACAGTTTAGTATATTAAGGAAGAAACCTCAGACAAACCATTGAGTAAGGAAGGAATATTCTTTCAATGCAATCTGGTCTAGGTTTGAGGAGGTGATGGCTTTGTGGTATTAGTGCTGGACTGTTAATCCAAAGACCCAAGTAATGTTCCAGGATCTCGGGTTCAATCCTGCCACGGTAGATGGTTGAATTTAAATTTAATTTTAAAAATCTGGGATTAAGAGTCTAACAATGACCGTGAATCCATTATTGATTGTTGGAAAAACCCAACTTGTTCACTAATGTCGTTTAGGGAAGGAAACTACCATTCTTACTTGGTCTGGCCTTGACTGCAGACCGACAGCAATATGGATTACTCTTTACTAAGCTCTGGGCAGTTAGGGTTGGATAATAAATGCTGGCCTAACCAGTGTCATGTTCATCCCATGAATGAATAAAAAGACACTCTGAGGGTTTTTTGCAACAAAAGGTCAGAAATCAGAATTAGGCCTGTAATTCTCACCTGGACAAAGTTACCGACAGGAACAGCAAACATGTGATACCCTGAGATGTGGGAGAATTAGACCATTCGGCCCATCGAGTCTGCTTTACTATTCAATAAGATCATGGAGTAATTATAATCTCAGAGCAGTTTATTACTGAAAAGGCTATTCAGCTATTCAGCCTTCTCATCCTGCTCTCCAATAGTTTGTTTATACATCTCCAACGAGAAGGAAAGTAATATTATTCCCAGTACAGGATGACGTTCCCTGCAGTGGAATGTGCTTGCATCCCACACAATAATAACACCAACTTCAAAGGGAAGCTCCTGGAACGGATTCCACATGGTTTTTTCAAACAAGTCAAAACCACAGCATGTGCAAAATTACTTCATAACAGAGCAGAAAATGCTTTTCAATTATTAGGTCGATTTTTTAAAAAAATGTTTGGCTTTCTAAAATCCTTCACAGCACATTTTCCATGTCAATAGATTTGTTCCTCAACTTTCAGTATAAAGACATACTGTTCTCACCTACTCAAATCCAGACAGTATTCAGCCTCCGCACTATTACAAACCTGTCTCTCCCGGATATTGACAGTGGCGCCCCATCCAGTTATCTGGGCAAGTACACGTGTATTGGTTCACAGCATCCACACAGATCCCTCCATTCTGACAGGGGTTACTGGCACATTCATTAACTTCTATGAGAGAAATCAAACAGAGTTGAAAAAAATGGGTAAGCCAAACACCACAGTCCAGGTAACATTTAGATGAATTTTAAATCATTTCCTTGGGATGTAGATCCCAGTAACACTTATTAACTATAGAATCAATGAATGATGCAGCAAAAAAGGGGTCCATTTGACCATCGGTGTCAAAAGAACACAGCAACTGATTCCTGTCCCCTGCCTGGTTCCTACAGACCTGCAAATTCTTGCCCTGCCAGTATGCCTTTTGAAAGTTATTTATGCAAAAAACTAATGTCAGCCATGCTAACGTTATCCTTGAACCACTCTGAAGGACTCATTTCTGAGAGAGAACCTAAGTACAGTTACTACATTTAAAAGACATTTGGATATGTATCTGAATAGAAAGGTTTAAAGGGATATGGGCCAAATGCAAGCAAATGGGACTAGTTCAGCTTCGGAAACCTGGTCAGCATGGATGATTTGGACCGAAGGGTCTGCTTGACTGTATGACTCCAGTCAGGTCTACTCTGAGCTGCTGTAAAATCTTTCAGTCTCTGATTCTTCTAAACTAAATATCATCCTTGATTATTCTGAACTGAAAACATGATAATGGCCTTCAATATTTATTCATCTGTCATGAACCACCATAGTATAAAAAACAATTTTTTTTGAGCGCATCACAGGAGTCTCCAGCCACTTCATTTCTGAAGAATGTTGGATTAGGCCCCTGTTCCAAAAGGACTATCTGACCTTGTTTTATTGTAAATAAAACCCAAACACTGTTCTCAAATAAACACCTTGTCTATGAAAGAATTAAGAGGTTTCTACTCACCAGACTTTGAAGGTAGGCTCTATGTGACCAGTTACACATCTCATTGTGGATCAACACAGCCAACTCTTTATGTTTCCCTTTTTTGACTAATAGAGCTGAATCCCTGAATATAATTCCAATGGGCTGGTGTGTTCATGAGCATTGATGATGTGCTACAGAATGCACAACAGGTTCCTGACCATGGGGTCATAGTCTGAGAGGCCTACAGTACAGAGAAAGGTCCTTCAGCCCATTGAGCTGACCTGCTTCAAACATTCCGGGAGCTTAATCACAAAACTTTAACCCACTGCAAATTCATCTTTGCCTCCTGCCCAGCCCACTAAAGATTCTGCCCCTCTGGTGTCCCACTGGAAGTTGGAACTACAGTTTTCAGCCAAAGTGGAGAGATTGCTGCTTTACAGACCATGCCTGTCTGCATGGCACCAATGTCATATCACAATACTGCAGCTGAAGAGTGAACAGTAAATTGATAATAAGACCATTGCTCTTTGATTTCCAATTTTTTAATGTCCAGATAAAAACCTGCTACCACTAGAATTAACTCGGATCATGAGTGATCTATACCATAACTCCACCTTTATTTTCCAAAACAAATACAGCTTTAAATAAATTTCATATTTAAGAATAGCGCAAAGCTACTGTCAATGAACAAATCACTGTTATTTGACTATATTAAACAGTGTAGTTAAGCAGTGTTATGCATTGCTCTTGTACCAGAGTCCTTGTGCTCTGTTGTCTTTGTAACTACTCTGCTGTTGTCTTTTGTCATGGCTGTCTAATTATAATAGTATGTATTCTTGTGTTTCTGTTTTTTTCTCATCTGATTGATTTTAAATTAGATGTATCTTATTAATGCTATATTTGCATAAAAGGTTAATCTGAATTTTCAAAATGAATGCAGCATCTTACAAAATAACTCCAAAAGTCACTTTACTGTTCTTATCAATTCACTAAAACAGACAGATCGTGTATTATCTCTGGTTGCCACACTATCGGAAGGACGTGACTGCACTGGAGAGGGTGCAGAGGAGATTCTCCAGGTTGCTGCCTGAGATGAAAAGTCATAGTTATAAGAAAAGACTGGATAGGCTGTGTTTGCTGAGCCTGGAGCAGCTGAAGCTGAGGGGGGGAATCTGATTGAGGTTTACAAAATTGTGAGAGACAGAGAGAGAGTAGACTGTCTCTGCAGATGCATCTCATACCAGAGGGCGAGGAATGACTAGTTTAGAGGGAATTTGAGAAAGCTTTTTATTACACAGAGGGTGCTAAAAATATGGAACGTGCTGCCCAACATTTAAAAAACTTTCTAGATGAGTAATTAAAATGCCGGGTTATAGTAAGCTATGGATCAAGTGCAAGTAAATGGGATTAGCATAGTGTGGTGGCTTATTGGTCAGCATAGACATACTGGACCTAAGGACCTGTTCCTGCGCTGTGTGCCTTGATGGCACTAAATCACAGAGGGAGACATCAAAACTTCAATTAATTCATGATCAATGCCATGCGTTGCCTAAAGATATGAAAATTCAAAGCTTCCAAGAGAAACAGAAAACTAGAATGATCCCGTAGGAAACTGTAGCACGACTGACTTTGCTTTGTGAAACAATGATGCATCAAAAATGAACAGAGCAGCCATTTGTATTGGACACATTGTGAGACACCATGTTAAACTGAACTCCAAGGAGGTCTGAAAGAGACACAATCATAGAGAGATAGTCAGTGAGAAAGGGGGAGGGAGGGAGGGAGAGCCAGAAAGAGGGTTCTCAAAAGGGAGATGGAAAAAAAACAAACTGCAAAAAAGGACTGGAGTACTAAACCCAGCTACTAGAACCTGCAATGCCGTGAAAGGAAAATAAAGCAGCCTTCACTTCCTCCCTGCACCGTTCTCCTCAGGCTACCTCTTGAAGCAATATCCAACTATTCAACAACAGAAACCATCACAGCTGCTGAATTCTGACTTCAAGATTTCAACCACTTCATCTCAAAGAAAGAAACTTCAAACAAGTAACAGGTCTGCAACAATAACAGACAGAACTTGCTTTCATCTTTATCCATAACTATTTTAATCTTTGTATCTGTATTTTACCTATAATTGTACCATTTTCTTTTACACAGCAATTTCACCAGTAGTTTCTCAATAAACTAACCTTTATCCTGTTTTTGACTGAGGTTTTGCTGCTGGCACTTCTTTTGAAATCTGTGTACCCAATAAACTACAAGGGGTTTATAAAAGCTACAAATTTGCAGCTCACAGGCCATGGTGCAGATCCGCATGGTGTCGCCATGACTCCATTCTCTGCCTCTCCATGGAGCAATCACTTTGCATTATCACAAAGAAATTCCAGCAAGTAAATCAATGTTGATTGAAAGCTCTATGAGTGGTGGTTCGGCAAAGGCTGCTGAATAAGCAAGATCAAATTTTACAAATCCTCTCACAGGCATATACCTCATCACACTCACACACACTTAACCAAGCTTACACACACAAAGACACACACACACACTCTTATCACATGCACTCACATCCACGTGCACGCGCACGCTCTCTCTCTCCTCCACATGCACAGTTTATGGGGGTGAATTTGTTTTAGCAGAATTCTATTTTATTTTGCTCCAAAATTGCATGAATCCATGTAAAACCCACTTTGGAAATAGAACTAGTCTAACTCAACATTAACCTGGTGTTGTTTGATTTTTAACTTAGCACAATATTTGGTTAGGAAAATAGGTTAGGAACTATGGACATAAACTAACAGGAACAAGAAGTGACTTAATTGAGACACAGAAGATAATCAGAGGGTTAAACAGGGTGGACAGTGAGAGCTTTTTTCCTCAAATGGCGATGGCTAGCACGAGGGGACATGGCTTTAAATTGAGGGGTAATAGATATAGGACAGATGTCAGGGTAGTTTCTTTACTCAGATAGGGGCTTGGAACAGCCTGCCTGCAACAGCAGTAGACTTGCCAACTTTAAGGGCATTTAAATGGTAATTGGATAGACATATGGATGAAAATGGAAGAGTGTAGGTTGATGGGCTTCAGATTGGTTGCACAGGTTGGTGCAATGTTGAGGGCGGAAGGACCTGTACTGCGCTGTAATGATCTGTATCTCCAGGACAACTCTGCAGGAGTTCCTCAGGGCAGTGTCCTATGCCCAACCATCTTCAACTGCTTTATCAATGACCTTCCTTCCATCGTAAGGACAAAAATGGAGATGTTCACTGATAATTGCATAATGTTCAGCACCCTTTGTGACTCCTCAGATGCTGAAGCAATCCATGTTCAAATGTGGCAAGTTCTGGACAATATCCAGGCTTGGGCTGACAAGTGGCAAGTTAGATTCATGCCACACAAGTGTCAAGTAATCACCCTCTCCAATAAGAAACAATCTAACCACTGCCCCTTGACATTCAATGGTGCCATCGTCACTGAATCCCTACTAACAACATTCTGGGAGTTACCATTGGCCAGAATCTCAACTGGACTTCAACTCAACTTGCCATATACATAGTGTGGCTACAAAAGTAGGTCACAGGCTAGGAATAATATGGCATGTAACTCACCTCCTGACTCTCCAAAGTCTGTCCACCATCTACAAGGCACAAATCAGGAGAATGATGGAATACTTCGCAGTTGCCTGGATGAGTGCTGCTCTAAAAACACTCAAGTGGTTTGACAGCATCCAGGACAAAGCAGCCCTCTTAATTGGCACCATATCCAGAAATATTCAATCATTCCATCACCAATGTTCAGTAGCAGCAGTATGTACTGTCTACATGAAGCACTGCAGAAATTCCCCAAGGATTCTCAAACAGCACCTTCTAAATCCATGATCACTTTCATCTGGAAGAACAGGGTAGCAGACACATGGGAACCACCACCAAGTTCCCCTCCAAGCCACAAGTCCTCCTTACAGCAAAATATATCACCCTTCCTTCAGTGTCACTGTGCCAAAATCCTGGAATTTCCTCCCTAACAGCATTGTGGGGCTGTCAATAGTGGACTGCAGTGGTTCAACACCACCTTCTTAAGGGCAACTAGGCCTGGCCAGTGACACCCATATCCCACAACTAAAAAAAAAACAAGGTGGGGAATAAGTGAAACAATTTCTAAGGAAGTTCTGGAGGTCAGGATATTAGGTGCCTTCAGGAAAAGGAGATGGTGGAGCTTGTATTGATTAAAATTAATTGCGATTGTACAAGATTAGATTAGATTACTTACAGTGTGGAAACAGGCCCTTCAGCCCAACAAGTCCACACCGACCCGCAACCCACCCAGACCCTTTCCCCTACATTTACCCCGGCCCCCTAACACTACGGGCAATTTAACATGGCCAATTCACCTAACCTGCACATTTTTTTTGGACTGTGGGAGGAAACCGGAGCACCTGTAGGAAACCCACGCAGACACGGGGAGAATGTGCAAACTCCACACAGTCAGTCGCCTGAGGCGGGACTTGAACCCAGGTCTCTGGCGCTGTGAGGCAGCAGTGCTAACCACTGTGCCACCATGCCACCCACAAAGCCCTGGTTATACTGAATATGAAGAATGGCATTCAGTTGTAGAGTCATACAGCACAGAAACAGACCTTCAGTCCAACCAGTCCATGTTGACCATGATCCCAAACTAAACTCGTCCCACTTGCCTGCGCTTGGCCCATATCCCTCCAAACATTTCTTATTCATGGACTTATCTAAATGCCTATTAAATGCTGTAACTGTACCTACATCCATCATTTTCTCTGGAAGTTCATTCCACACATGAACCACTCTCTGTATAAAAAAATTGCTCCTTGTGTCTTTTTAAAATCTTTCTCCTCTCACTTTAAAAATATGCCTCTAGTCTTGAAATATTCCACTCTAGGGAAAAGACACCTGCCAGTCATCTTATCTCTACCCCCTCATGATTTTATAAACATCTCTCACCTCTCATCCTCCTACATTCCAGTGAAAAAAAGTCTGAGTCTATCTACTTCTTGGTCACGCCCCTCAGAATGGATACACTGATTTTGTGTTGGGGAGATTCAGGAGGATGAGGAGGGAGAAGGATATGCATCCCCGTTGCACCAGAATGATATTGAAACTAATAAAGATTACATTTGACAGCAACATGCATTGATTAGCTTTGTATACCTTTTCATGTAGAAGAATGAGGTATGATCTATTTGAGGTGATTAAGACAATTCAAGGATTTGAAATGAGAATAATGGAAACTATCTCCTCTAGTGGAGAAGTCCTTAATAAGGGGACATCAGTTTAAACTAAAATTAGAGCAAACTTTTCAGGACTGATGTCAAAAAGCACTTCTTCACACAAAGTGCAAATCTTCAATGTATTTTCTCACAAGCCTCAGAGGCTGGGGATTTATTAAACATTTTGCCAGGGTAGTAAAGGCAATGGAACCAATGTGGGTAAAGGAAACAAGGTATAAATCAGTCATGGTCTAACTGAATGGCAGAACAGGCTCTAAGGGACTAAACAACCACGTCCTTTTCCTATTTATTGTGGAAGAATTAGACCAAGTGAGCAGAATGATCTCCTTCATCTTTATCCATGCGTGATCTTGTAACGCAGCCTATAACATTTCTTAAGGGATTTCAATCACAATAGCATCAGCTCCACATTTTCCTTCATTCAAACAGGACAAAAAGATCCATGCCCTGTGCATCCTGACTCACAGAGCTCGTTTACATTACACTACAACCAGCCAGTGCAACATCACAGAGAACTAACTCCACCAGAACTAGGTGCTGCTGGCTATCAATAGCATGCCTGGAATATCTCCGGACCATTAGACCATGAAATTATTTAATGAAATGTCTGAGACCATTAACTAAATACATCCTTGACCTCCAAAATCCATCACCCCGGCAGCTGGAGCATGGCTGGGTTACCAGGACAAGTGAGCACAGGCCACTTCACGCTGGCAAAGGCTGCTTGATGGGAAAGATAGAAAGCTCAGGGTGGAATGTGTGACCAAATATCATTAAGCTAAGGAGAGATATGCAGGTATTCCCACATGGGGAATATAATGTTGTCTTTTTTTTAACACTTAGGAGTGAGAACATTCTGCCGACTTTGATCAAAGCAGTTTTGTGTGACAAGAGACACAAACTCTCTCATTATTCACTGCCTCCTCTTTAATCTAGGTACTGACATGCATTTTTGGCTAAACATTTGTGTAACGTAGGAGTTTCCTATTTGGGATCCCATCAAGAACAATTATCAACAATTAATGATCAATTCCTGACCCAATTCAACCTAATGGTGTGAGTCTTCAAATCATTTCATATTATATTAATGTGCAAATGTTCAGCAAATGTGCTTAATGTTACAATTGTTATGGAGGTATTAACCCATTTACTTTAAATCAATGCCTTTGATAAAAATGTATCACACACGAGCATTGTCAGTTTTTTTTTTCAAACCGCATGCTTATGTAGTCGATTTGGTAACAAATTTATTTAGCTTTAGTATTTCACAATACTTTTAAAAATATTATAATCCTCCAAAAATACAACTTGATTGTGTGTATAACCAACCATTATTCATTACTTAGCAACACCCTGGAGATCTTTCTGGAGATTGATAGATTTCCGCTGACCAATGATGTTATGGGGATGGGTAAAACAGATATCAATGGGTTTGATCAGATATGATCATGTTGAATGGTGGGGCAGACCCAATCGACTGAATGGCCTTCTCTTGTTATGATGTTCCTATACAAGGACATTAAATGGTGTTATTGAAACTACTCCCAAGTATTTATCTGACTCGTTTCAAGACATTATGATTGAATTTACTTGGATAACTCATTGTGATTATTCCATACACTAAACCTTTGTGCACAAGTATATTTCTTCCAAATAATTTTTCTAGGAAAGCAAAACCCGGGTTCAAATCCTGCCATGGCAGGTGGTAGAATTTGAATTCAATAACAAATCTGGGAATTAAATTCTTATTGTCGGAAAAACACTGATATCCTTTAGCGTAGGTAATCTGCAATCTTTGCCTGATCTGACCTACATGTGACTCCAGACCCACCGCAATGTGGTTGACTCTTGACTGCCCTCTGGGCAATTAGAGATGGGCCATAACCAGCGATGACCACATCCCTTGAATGAATAAAAGAAAATATTGAATCCACAAAGGGTTAAAAACATCAAAAACTTTCACAGTCCATGAAGTGTTATTAGCAATGTATAGTGCAGGACATGCAAAAGCCAAAATGTGACAGATAGTCTGTTTTTAGTGAACTTGGTCGAGAAATAAATTTTGGTCAGGATAGCAGGGATAACTACCCAGCTATTTGGAACAGTGCATGGGATCTTGCACTATTGTGAGAGAGAAAATTGGACGTTGGTTTGATACTTTCTCTGAAAGATAGCAGCTCTAAAAGTGCAGCACACCCTCAGTACCACACCGAGATGTCAGTGTAGATTTTATGTTCAACTCTTTGGATGGACAATCTCCTAACTCAGAGAGTGTTACAACTGTGTCATACGTGACATATAAATGCATCTCAACTTGATTTTGTTAAAAGGAAAAAAAATTGGAGGGTTTAACACCTTTTAAATAGTAATTGTGCATGGAAGCATTAAGTTAATATCACATGGAGTTAGGTTGCAAATCAGCCATTAAAAAGGTGGAACAGGCTTGAGAGACTGAATGGCTGTTCTGATTCAAGAGCTATTTTCTAAAATTGGAAATCACACCCTGACAATCCAGCAAGTAAGTGTTCGCACTTTTACTTCTAAAATTTCAGAAAAAAAGAGTAAGTGAGAAAGTGTAATGTATTAAAGGAACACATTATTGTGGTGATTTGGTTCCAGCTAATATCTAATGATGGTGTCTCATTCAGGATACTTGAGCTTCTCTAAATGTTTTGTTACCTACTAAAGTAAATAATTAGTGCTTTAGTCTTTGGTGTGAACAGTGCCAACCTACTATGAAACTTTAAACTGGAGTACCTGTGCAGCTAGCATTCACCCCTGTCCAGCGCCCGTTGGGCTGACAGACCCTGGTACTGGAGCCGATGAGCTGGTAGCCAGGCAGACAGACAAAATGCACCTCATGATCTGCGCTGTACCTGGAGCCAAGCTTCTTGCCATGTTTAGGAATCTCCAGTGATGGACACCACGTTACTATAACAAAGCAGAGAGACAGAGAGAAAAACAAGTTTTCAATTGAGACTTATGTCATTTAGGATTATCTATTTCTACTTCTGGGAGAGTCTACACACTAGGTCAATGTGTAAGGCTCGCATACAGCATTTTCACCTGCATTGTGACAGTACCTGGTTAATGCTATTTCCTCTTGAAGGGTCTCATATTGCTCAAAGGTGGAGCCCTTCCTTCACACTTACTCTGCTCACGCTGAAATGGTTGTGAAATGGATTCCTCTGACCCTGACTGCCTAAGCAGCTGACTAAGCCTAAACGTACAGTGCCAGAACCTCTTCACTAAAGGCTGTCGCCTTTGATCTGAGTGAGGAACTTTTCTGTTAGACTTTTGTGACATGGCCATTTGGTTGCAGTGTGTTTCCATGCATATGGCAGATGTGATATTGGTGTAGTATTACAGTGTTGTACAGCAACACACCCACCTCACTGACTGACTGTATAGGATGGGCCGAAGGGCTAAAATTATTGATGATATTTGACAGCTGCATGACCTTGAATGAGTCCTGTGAACATTCCTGTACATGCTGCAGATGACAAAATCAAAACTTGTTTTCTGTACTTGCAAGCAGCTTGTTTTCTGTATCTGCTTTTCTGCGTTGGCTGTTTGCTACACTGTATAAGAGAAAGATTTCGTTGAGATTTTGGACTTCACCTTGGACTAGGATCGCGAATGGTGCCAGGAACAAACTTAAGCCTCCAGACCAGCCATCGATCGAGGAGTCCCTGATGGGAAGAAGGGCGTGAGACTTACTGCAAATTTTCCTTTCTTTAGTATTGTTATTATCGATATTATTATTTAAGAAACATCCATATTTTAGCAAATTGCTGTTGTCGAGTCTTCTCTTAACTACATTTAACCGTACCTAAAGAACCTCTTGGATATACACTGTGATCCAAAACAACAATGACAACCAAGGCAAGCTCCCTGACTTCGTGTCTGCACTAAACAACAAGGCAAGACTGAAGTCCTGTGAGACTTTTGGTCTGGCTGAAAATGCAACGTGCAAGAAAGACAAGGGAAAGCAGGAATCCTTTGAGGGTCCAAGTCAGTGCAAAGTGAGTCATCAGCTTCAGGAGTAAGCGGCGCTCCCTGACAGATGCCCTGATCAAATCTGTGAGCTGGGAGCTTGCCACATGTTCGGGCAGCAAAAGTCCAATGGAACATGCTGGGACACTCCAGGGTACAGCACGGAAGAGCAGCATGGAAGGGCGGCATGTTAGCTCAGTGGTTAGCACTGCTGTCTCACAGCACCAGGGACCCGGCTTTCATTCCAGCCACGGGCAACTGTCCGAATGGAGTTTGCACACTCTCGCTGTGTCTGTGTGGGTTTCCCCTGGGTGCTCCAGTATCCTCCCACAGTCCAAAGATGTGCAGGTCAGGTGAATTGGCCGCGCTAAATTGCCCAGAGTGTTCAGGGATCTGTAGGCTAGGTGCATTAGTCATGGGAAACGTAGAATAATAGGGTAGGGGAACGGGTCTAGGTGGGATGCTAATTGGAGGGTCAGTGTGGACTTGTTGGGCTGAAGGTCGACACTGTAGGGATTCTCTGATTCTAACCATGTTATAAGTGAATCGGAGATGTGTCATGAGGGTGCCATGAACCAAAGGAGCATGTCCTGAGACCTTGGTGATTGTTGTCCAAGAGAGAGGTCTGGAGGAGCAAATGGCATGGAGTCGTCAGATACCCGTCTGTCTCTCCTTGAAACCATCAAGTTTCTATTCAGCAGGTAAGAACATGGGAAACTGCATATCATGAGGTGAGCTCAGTAATAAAACATGCCAATACAAGCAAATAGGTCTCACACTGGTCAGTAGCGAGGTTCTCGTGTCATCATTCACCACTTGGTTAAAGATTCAAAGTATTTGCTCTTGACATTGAGAATTTCATTTCAGCAAAACATCTTAGTTACCCAACTGAGTCACCATTGTCCATGCCATTTAGGGACTAGGAAGATTCAGCTTATTGTCTCACTAATGCCCTGCTTTCCTAATTACTTGTTTTACATGCAAGTTCGATTCCAAATCCCTGTGTAGCACAACATTCTGCAATCTCTCTCCATTTAAATAATATTCAGCTTGCCTATTCTGCTTGCCAAGGTGAAACACTTACATTTTCCCACATTATGCTCCATAAACTGAACATCTGTCCTGAGAGATTCACTCCTGGTGGAAGTCACAATCACTCACATTGTCAGCTGACTGGATTCTTTATTTGCTGGTGGGGCATAGGCATCGCTGGCTAGGTCAACATTTATTGCCCATCCATAATTTCCCAGAAGGCAGTTAAGAGTCAACAACATTGCTGTGGATCTGAAGTCACATGTAGGCCAGACCAGCTAAGGATAGCATATTTCCTTCCCTAAAGGATAGAAATGAACCAGGTGGGTTTTTATGACAAACGACAATGGTCATCATTAGATCAACTTTTTATTCTAGATTTTATTGAATTCAAATTTCACAATCTGCCATTGCAGGATTTGAACCCAGGTTCAAATATATTAATTTAAATTAATTATATATTAAACAGAATCTTAATTTGGGGTTCTGGATTACGCGCCTACGATATTACCAAAATACAATATCAAACTTTCTGTTTCCCCTGCCATATGAATAAGAAGAAGCTTCTGGTGAACTTAGATACTGCCTTAAATTCAAAATGTTAAACAGGAGTGTCAGGAACCATCAAATTCCCTTCCAAGTCATGGACCAAGCTCAGTTGAACACAGACCACTTTGCCCTCACTAGGTCAATGACAGTGACATTCAAAAATTATACTTAAACCTTTCCTAAACTCATTGGTAGTCAGGTTCTTAGTAAATTAAGTGCGTTTGCATTTAAAAGCCTTTAAAAGATACCTATTAGTGCATTTGCACTTAAACAAAGGATGTTTTAAAAGCCTCCTCAAAGAGGAGATGGTACCATAGTGTCACTATCATAGGCTATTGTCCTAGGGATAAAATGTCTTAATACATCTGGAACTGACAGCCAGTCTCAGCATTGGTAACCATGAAGCTACTGGTAATAGGTGTAATTTGTTGAAGTTCTTTAGGGAAAGAAATCTGCCATCCTCCAGACCTGTAGCAATATGGTCAACTCTTAACTGCTTTCTGAAAATGATGTACAAGAAAAGCTCTCAGCCCAAGGATGTTGAGAGATGGGCAAACCCTGGTCCTATCAGTGACACCCACACCCTATGAAAGAACATGGGAGGGAGAAAAGACAAGAATAATTGGCACAAATCTACCCCACAATGAACTTATCCTTGGGCATGGCTTTGTTTAGTGGGTGAAAAGTAGTACAAAAAATTATTACACTCAATTAGTGCTAAACACCATTTTGTGCCTGAAATTCCTTGGTTATTGTTCTGATCGAATTCAGAAGTTCTACCCCATAATCTTATTTGCCACTTCCATACAGCATTGGGCAAGCTTGCATATTACAAATTTACATTGCTGGTCTTTCGAATTAATCGTTAAACCAAGGTCCCAGGTGGGTTGGCCATGTAAAGAAATTCCACATGATTATTCAAGAAAGAGCAAGTACATTCTCCCATAGTAATTAACCAACACCATCAAAAAACAGATCAATTCATTTTGTTTTCTTGCAGACCTACCCATATGCAAGCAACAATACTTAAAAAATAATTATCTGCGTAGTGTTAGGTATTTGTAGAGATTGTAACAAAGTCAGCGAGATGGACCTCATAGAATATGAATTCTTGATTGGGGTTGTTACTCATTGCAATCACAGAGCCCTGGCTGACAGATATAAACAGGACTGTCAGAGCTTCAGCTCATTCAGAGAGCTGGCTCTGAAGCAGCTGGACCAGCGACAAATATTATGCATGTATAAATAAAGGGTGGCTGGGAGATAGGATACCTTTGCTGTGGAGTTATTTCAAGTAGCCCATTGGAACATCTTGAGAAACTGAAATGCAATTTCTTCTACTCAGGGGGATGGGAACCTGAGACGTAGTTGCAGTGCAGAGGGGGATGAGAGTAGGGAGGACAGGGACAGGATTTCAGGGTCACAGGAATGTGCTGGCAGAGAGCAAGCTGGTTCGAAGTGTGTCTACTTCAAAGCCAGAAGTATTCGAAATAAGGCAGGTGAGCTTGCAGCATGGGTAGGTATCTGGGACTTTGATGTTGTGGCCATTTTGGAGACATGGATAGAGCAGGGTGAGGAATGGATGTTGCAGGTTCCAGGGTATAGATCTTTCACTAAGAACAGGCAAGGCGGTAAAAGAGGGGGGAGGTGTGGCCTTGTTAGTCAAGGATAGTACAACGGTGGCTGAAAGAACTTTTGATGAGGGCTCGTCTACTGAGGTAGTGTGGGCTGAGGTTAGAAACCGGAGAGGAGAGGTCACACTGCTTGGAGTTTTTTTTAATAGGCCTCCGCAGAGTTCCAGGGAGGTGGAAGAGGGGATTGGCAAAATTATTCTGCGCAGGAGTGAAAGGAACAGGGTGGTCATGATGGGGGACTTTAACTTCCCCAACATTGACTGGAAATGCTATAACTCTAGTACGTCAGATGGATCATTTTTTGTTCAATGTGTACAGGAGGGTTTCCTGACTCAGTATGTCGAAGGGCCGACAAGAGGGGAGGCCACACTGGATCTGGTACTTGGTAATGAACTAGGCCAGGTGTTTGATTTAGTTGTAGGTGAGCACTTTGGACAGAGTGACCATAATTCAGTTATGTTTAGTGTTGCGATGGAAAGGGATAGGTACTTAGCACAGGGTAAGAGTTACCGATGGGGCAAGGGCAATTATAATGCGATTAGGCAAGAATTAGGATGCACAGAATGGGGTAGCAAAATGCAGGGGATGGGGGCAATCGAAATGTAGAGCTGGTTTAAGGAACAGATATTGCGTGTCCTTGATAGGTATATCTCTGTCAAGCAGGGAGGGAATGATAAGGTAAGGAAATTGTGGTTTACTACAGAAATTGCATCTCATGTTAAGCAGAAGAAGGAGTCTTATGTGTTGATGAGGCAAGTTGTTCAGATAAGGCGATGGAGAGTTACAGATCAGCTCGGAAGGATTTAAAGAGAGAGTTAAGAAGAGTAAAGAGAGGACTCGAGCAGTCTTTAGCAAATAGAATAAAGGAGAACCCTAAAGCTTTCCATAGGTATGTGAAGAAAAAGAGAATGACTAGGGTCGGAATAGGGACAGTCAAAGACAGAAGTAGGAAGTTGAAGGTGGACCCTGTGGAGATTGGAGAGGTGCTAAACGAACATTTCTCATCGGTTTTCACTCAGGAAAAGGAGAATATTGTAAAGGAGAAGAATGAGGTATGAGATATTAGACTAGAAAGGATCGAGGTTAGTTACGAACAGGTGTTATCATTTCTAGAAGGAGTGAAAGTAAACAAGTCCCCTGGGCCGGATGGGATCTATCCGAGGATTCTTTGGGAAGCTATGGAGGAGATAGCAGAGCCTTTGGCTTTGCTATTTGAGTCATCATTGTCTACAGGTTTAGTACCAGAGGACTGGAGGATTGCAAATGTTATGCCCTTGTTCAAGAAGGGCAGTAGAGATGACCCAGGTAACTATAGAACAGTGAGCCTTACTCCTGTTGCAGGAAAGGTTTTGGAAAGGATTATGAGATGAAATTTATAATCATCTAGCAAGCAACAATTTGATTTCAGACAGTCAACATGGTTTCGTCAAGGGCAGGTCGTGTCTCACAAACCTCATTGAGTTTTTTGAGAAGGTGACCAAGCACGTGGATGAAGGTAGGGCAGTTGACATGGCATACATGGACTTCAGTAAAGCCTTTGATAAAGTTCTACATGGTAAGCTGTTGGAGAAAATGCAGAGGCATTTTGGATTTAGCAGTTTGGATTAGAAACTGGCTTTCTGAAAGAAAGCAGTGAGTGGTGGTTGATGGAAAATATTCAGCCTGGAGTCCGGTTACTAGTGGTGTGGCACAAGGATCTGTTTTGGGACCACTGCTATTTGTTACTTTTAGAAATGACTTAGACACAAACATAGGTGGACGGTTTAATAACTTTGCAGATGACACTAAAGTCGGTGGACAGTTTGTAAGAATGTTACAGATTGCAGGGGGACTTGGTTAAACTGCAGAATTGGGCTGAGAGGTGGCAAATGGAGTTCAATGCAGCTAAATGTGAGGTGATGCACTTTGGGAAGAATAACAGGAAGACAGAGTACTGAGTCAATGGAAAGAATCTTGGTAGTGTGGATGTGCAGAGGGATCTTGGAGTCCATGTACATAGATCCCTGAAAGTTGCCACCCAGCTTGATAGTGCTGTTAAGAAGGCATACGGTGTGTTAGGTTTCATTTGTAGAGGGATTGAGTTCCGGAGCCGCAATATTATGCTGCAACTATACAAAATGTTACTACGGTCACACTTGGAATATTGTGGACAGTTCTGGTCGCCATATTTTGGGAAGGATGTGGAAGCATTGGAAAAGGTGCAGAGGAGATTTACGAGGATGTTGCCTGATCTGGAGGGAAGGTCTTATGAGGAAAGGCTGAGAGACTTGGGTCTGTTCTCATTGCAAAGATGAAGGCTAAGAGGGGATTTGATTGAGACATACAAGATGATCAGAGGATTAGATAGGGTAGACAGTGAAAGTCTTTTTCCTAGGATGATGACGTTAGTTTGGACGAGGGGGCATAGCTACAAATTGAGGGGTGATAGATTTAAGACAAATGTCAGAGGCAGATTCTTTACTCAGAGAATGGTAAGGGCGTGGAATGCCCTACCTGCTAATGTAGTTGACTCAGCCACATTAGGGAGATTTAAACAATCCTTGGATAAGCACATGCATGATGGGATAGTGTAGGGGGAACTGAGAATAGTTCACGGGTCGGCGCAACATTGAGGGCCAAAGGGCCTGTTCTGCGCTGTATTGTTCTAGGTTCTATACTCTATATCAGAAATAGCGGCAACTATGCTTGGATAGATGTCAACAATTCTTTACTGGACTTGTTTCCATTTTTGTCTTCGGAGAGTTCTTGACACTTTTGAAACTTTTGAATCTGCCATGGAACTCGGATTAAGATCCCATCCAAGATATGGCGCAACATTTAGCACTAGTACAAGACTTTCGATTGCCATTCTTCCAAATCCTTGGTTTACCTTTACCAAACAGTTTGCCCTGCTGTAATAACTTTGGAGCTTAACGTATCAATCCCATTATCAGATCTTAATCTAAATGGTGTCAGAATACCACAGATAGGATTCTACTCTGCACAGGAGAATTAAGATGGGATAGGCAATAAAAGGGTCTTGACCCATTTGTTTTACAAGATTTGCTCAAATGGAATAAAGATGCATGAAGCTTTAGAATCTACAAACCATTAGCAGCATGAAGCTGTGATCGTCTGAAGCATCAAATGTTATGTCACTTTACTGAACAGAAAAAAGCATTATCAGAAGAAATGACTCCTAAAAAGGTAAGTTTTGGGTTTGGCTTCAGCCTTCCCCTTCTATTGCATCTCAGATTAAATAGTGTAATCAATGCACCATTGACCTTTTTCACAGCTATCCCAAGCCTACTAACACTGTCACCACATGATCCCAGGAAGAGTCTGCAACAGGATGGCAGTAGGAGAATTCACTAGGTACTCTAAACCTGCGATCCAAGGCTTTTATTTACATTGAGCAGGTCACAAAGTGTGATGGGTACGGTGTAGACAATGAGTCATAAATTTGGCTCCATGCAGAAACACATTACCAAGATTTATCACTGATTTTGCCACTTTATGCTATTATCCTGGCATATTAATGCAAAGGAAACTCCAACCTCCAGCCTCTAATCCCCAGTATGTCCGTAATGAAAAGAACATTTGACACCTTGAACACTGGATCGTGTTGAAATGTGACAATGTGCAATGACTCTATAACAATATAATTGGCAAATCCTTATGCAACTGCTTTGTAATTCGGCACATTAGTAAGTATGATGTAAAATCATATGAACTATTAAGCTATAAATCCATGAAGATTTTGTGTTAACCCAGACATTAAGCTATAGCTATTACTCCAAGTACCTGCAAGTTACAAGAGGTAGAAAGGCAAAGCACAGCAAGTTGCTTTTAACATTTTTCTCTACACAGCCTTCAGTTTATACATGCTTTTGAACAAACTTTTTATGTTTATTCGATGTTATGAGTTTTGGATGTTCTTAAATCCTAAGACACTCTGAGACAGAAACAGCATTCCCATGCCATAAACTGGTTCAGTCTTAGGGGAGAAATGAAACTTGAGATGATGTCAATATTGAGGACACTTAACTACTTACTTCAGAGTATCTGGGGAGGAGGTGGAATGGTTATAAAGTCTTCGGACTATTCATGCAGAACCCTAGACTAATGTTCTGGACACATAAGATTTAATCCCAGCATGGTGCCATTTGTATTCAATCTATAAAGTCTGGAATTAAAAAACAGTGCAATGACAAGCAGGTAGCCATTGCTGACTGTTGTAAATATTCATCTGGCTCTCTAATACCCTTTTGGAAAGGAAATCTGCCCTTGTCTAGCCTATATGAGACTCCAGACCCACAGCAATGAAGGAGACTTTTAACTGTCCTCTGTAATGCCAAGCAACCCACTCAGCAATTAGGGATGGGCTTTAATTGCTGACCCAGCCAACGTCGTCCACATACTATGAATGAATATTTTTTAAGAATCTCCTCCTAAGATCTCAGTTTATTGGGCACATGAGCTTGCTGAATCAAGGATGATGTTGGCTAAGGGAGAGGGTCTAGCTCATCTTCACTCAGCAGCCTCCTCTCCAATATCATTCTCCATTCTCAAGGATGTTTAGGGGTTAAGGCATTTCATATCAAGTGAAGTAAAAAGGAACAGGCCCAGTGTGACAATGTTTATGGTGCTCTGAATCTATAAATTGCTTTAAACTAGCTTGCTCCACCAGAGTTTGAAGACCCCAGCTCTGAAGGCAGTTGGGAGATGGTCATGTAACTGGATGAGCAATTCAGAGCCCAGGCTAATGCTTTGAATCCCACTGTGGTAGCTGATGAAATTCAATTTAATAAATCAGCAACTTAAAATCTGGTCTCAGTAACGGTGACCACGAGACTTGATTTATTATTATTAAGAACCCATCTGGATCACCAACATCTGTTCTGGAAGGTGATCTGCCACTTTTACTCAGTCTAGCCTGCAAGTTATTCCAGAAAACCAATACTGGTTTTACCACTGACACCAACATTCATGACTTGTTTTTAAAGGTCAAGTTCATTCAAGAAGTGGTAAAAATTGAACCAGCCCACTTTGAAACATCATTTGTTCAGGCTGCTTGGATTGCCAAGAATCACTGACTCAAAGTTTCCACAAAATTAAAGGGGCAGCACCCAATTCCCTTACCCTCAGAACCCTTTGCACAAGGGTTCTCAAAAGTCACATCATTCAACTTTTGTAGGATTTGTTTCATTCTCCTTCCTTGGGGTAGCAATCAAGGATGCCTGCCCAGATATGCAGAGAGGATCTATTTGTTAGGAGACCTCATCAGTAGATAGTTGGGAAAGCACAACGTTGTAGTCAATGTTTTGGGTCTGAAGAGGGGTAAGAAATGTTAACTGTGATTTCTCTCCACAGATACTGCCAGACCTGCTGACTTTTTCCAGCAATTTCTGGTTTGTTTCTGATTTCCAGCATTTGCAGTTCTTTTGGGTTTTTCTTTATAGACACTTGTTTGGTGTAACAGGTTTCTGCTGATATGGGTCTGATGTTAACATACCTGAGGGTTGGTCTGCTGTCAGTTTGGTCACAGATATCTGTAAGGCTGAAAGCTTGGCTTTCATGGTACGAATTCCATCAGTGAAATGTGTTTCTTGTCCTTTTAAGAACTGTTGCATTTGTCGGATGACAGTTAGGACTTTCTGTTTATTCAGGCAACCCTACACAATGAAAACAGAGGTGAATAAGGTCTTAGTCCTAATATTTACTGTTTAAACACGTGGTCAAAATGTGGTCAGACTGTTATTCCACAACTGTGTCCTGTATTCTAAATCTACATTATTCTACAATTGCATACTGCATCAGAGGTGTGTGCTTTATTCTAGATCTGCTCTATTATACCCACATATTGTATGTTGTATTCAAGATGTAAACTATATTGTATCTGTGTGCCATATTCCAGCTAATATTATATTCTAGCCATGTGCTGCACTATAGTTGTTCCAGAAAATTGTGATTTGTTGTTTTATTATTGTGCATGGGTTTTTCTTATTGGAGATTACCATTTCCTGGCTTTTGTGTGACACAAACATTACTTTAAACTTTACAGTCCAAGCCTGGAATGTGGACTGCTTCAATATCTGAGATGTTGCAAATGGTTCTGAACACTGTGCAATCATTGACAAACATTCTGACTTTTGACCTGATGATGAAAGGAAGGTCATTGATGAAGTAGCTGAAGATGGTTAGGCATAGGACACCACTCTGAGGAACTTCTGCAGAGATGTTCTAGCGCTGAGATGACTGACCTTCAAAACCACAACCATCTTCCAATGTGCCAGCATTGACTTCAAACATTTTGCTGCACTATAACTGTGTGCTGCACTATAGTTGTGTATTGCACTATAACTGTGTGCTGCACTATAACTGTGTATTGCACTATAACTGTGTGCTGCACTATAGCTGTGTATTGCACTATAACTGTGTGCTGCACTATAACTGTATTGCACTATAACTGTGTGCTGCACTATAGCTGTGAGCTGCACTATAGCTGTGTATTGCACTATAGCTGTGTATTGCACTATAGCTGTGTTGCTACTCTATAGTTGTGTGCTCACTATAGCTGTGTGCAGCACTATTACCGTGTATTGCACTATAGCTGTGTATTGCACTATAGCTGTGTGCTGCACTACAGCTGTGTATTGCACTATAACTGTGTACTGCACTATAGTTGTGTGCTGCACTATAGCTGTGTGCAGCACTATTACCGTGTATTGCACTATAGCTGTGTATTGCACTATAGCTGTATGCTGCACTATAGCTGTGTGCTGCAGTGTAACTATGTATAGCACTGTAGTTGTGTGCTCACTATAGCTGTGTGCTGCACTATAACTGTGTATTCCACTATAGTTGTGTGCTCACTATAGCTGTGTATTGCACTATAACTGTGTGCTGTACTAAAGGTGTGTATTGCACTATAGCTGTGTGCTGCACTATAGCTGTGCATTGCACTAGAGCTGTGTGCTGCACTATAACTGTGTATTGCACTGTAACTGTGCTGCACTATTATTGTGTATTGCACAATAGCTGTATATTGCACTATAGCTGTGTGCTGCACCATAGCTGTGTGCTGCACTGTAACTGCATAGCACAATAGTTGTATGCTCACTATAGCTGTGTATTCCACTATAGTTGTGTGCTCACAATAGCTGTGTATCGCAATATAACTGTGTGCTGCACTATAGCTATATGCTGCACTATAACTGTGTGCTGCACTATAGCTGTATGCTGCCCTATAGCTGTTTGTTGCGCTATAACTGTGTGCTGCACTACAGCAGTGTAATGCACTATAGATGTGTGCTGCACTATAGCTGTGTATTGCGCTATAGCTGTGTGCTGCACTGAAACTATGCATAGCACTATAGTTGTGTGCTCACTATAACTATGTGCTGCACTATAACTGTGTATTCCACTATAGTTGCCTGCTCACTATAGCTGTGTATTGCATATAACTGTGTGCTGCACTATAGGTGTGTATTGCACTATAGCTACATGCTGCACTACAGCTGTGTGCGGCACCATAGCTGTGAATTGCACTACAGCTGTGTGCTACACTACAGCTGTGCATTGCACTATAGTTGTGTGTTGCACTATAGCTGTATGCTGCACTATAGCTGTGCATTGCACTATAGCTGTGTGCTACACTATTACTGTGCATTGCACGACAGCTGTGTGCTGCACTACAGATGTGTATTGCACAATAACTGTGCTGCACTGTAGCTATATGCTACACTATAGCTGCGCATTGCACTATATATGTGTGCTGCACGACAGCTGTGTATTGTGCTATAGCAGTGTGCTGCACTATAACTGTATTGAACTATAGCTGTGTATTGCACTATAACTGTGTGCTGCCCTATAGCTGTGTGCTGCACTATAACTGTGTATTGCACTATAGCTATATGCTGCAGTATAGCTGTGTGTTGCACTGTAACTGTGTATTGCACTACAGCTGTGTGCTGCACTATAGCTATGCGCTGCACTACAACTGTGTATTGCACTATTACTGTGTTCTGCACTACAACTGTGTATTGCACTATAACTATGTGCTGCACTATAGCTGTATGCTGCACTACGACTGTGTATTGCACTGTAAATGTATTGCACTGTAGCTGTGTGCTGCCCTACAGCTGTGTATTGCACTATAACTGTGTGCTGCACTACAGCTGTATGCTGCACTATAGCTGTGTGCTGCACTATAGCTGTGTATTGAACTATAGCTGTGCATTGCACTATAACTGTGTGCTGCACTATAGCTGTGCGCTGCACTACAACTGTGTATTGCACTATAACTGTGTGCTGCACTATAGCTGTGTGCTGCAATATAACTGTATTGCACTTTAACTGTGTGCTGCACGATAGCTGTGTATTGCACTACAGCTGTGTGCTGCACTACAGCTGTGTGTCTTGCACTATAGTTGTGTGCTCACTATAGCTTTGTGCTGCACTATTACCGTGTATTGCATTATAGCTGTGTGCTGCACTGTAACTATGCATAGCACTATAGTTGTGTGCTCACTATAGCTGTGTGCTGCACTATAACTGTGTGCTGCACTATAGGTGTGTATTGCATTATAGCTACATGCTGCACTATAGCTACATGCTGCACTATGGCTGTGCATTGCACTATAGCTGAGTGCTGCACTATAGCTGTATGTTGCACTCTAGCTGTGTGCCTCACTACAGCTGTGTATTGCACTATAACTGTGTATTGCGCTATAGCTGTGTGCCTCACTACAGCTGTGTATTGCGCTATAGCTGTGTGCTGCACTACAGCTGTGTATTGCGCTATAGCTGTGTGCCTCACTACAGCTGTGTATTGCGCTATAGCTGTGTGCTGCACTACAGCTGTGTATTGCGCTATAGCTGTGTATTGCGCTATAGCTGTGTATTGCGCTATAGCTGTGTACTGCACTATAGCTGTGTGCTGCACTATAGCTGTGTATTGCACTGTAGCTGTGTGCTGCACTAAAACTGTGTATTGCACTATAACTGTGTATTGCACTATAACTGCGTGCTGCACTATAATAACTGTGTATTGCACTATAGCTGTGTATTGCACTATAACTGTGTGTTACACTATAACTGTGTGCTGCATTATAACTGTGTATTGCACTATAGCTGTGTGCTGCACTATAGCTGTGTATTGCACTATAACTGTGTATTGCACTATAACCGTGTGCTGCACGATAGCTGTGTGCTGCATGATAGCTGTGTGGTGCACTATAGCTGTATATTGCACTATAACTGTGTGTTGAACTATAGCTGTGTGCTGCATTATAGCTGTGTGCTGCACTGTAGCTGTGTATTGCACTATAACTGTGTGCTGCACTAAGCTATATGCTACACAATAGCTGTGTGCTGCACTATAGCTGTGTATTGAACTATAACTGTGTGCTGCACTATAACTGTGTATTGCACTATCACTGTGTGCTGCACTATAGCTGTGTATTGAACTATAGCTGTGTGCTGCACTATAACTGTGTATTGCACTATACTGTGTGTTGCACTATCACTGTGTGCTGCACTATAACTGTGTATTTCACTATAGTTGTCAGCTCACTATAGCTGTGTATTGCAATATAACTTTGTGCTGCACTATAGGTGTGTATTGCATTATAGCTACATGCTGCACTATGGCTGTGTGCCGCACTATAGCTGTGCATTGCACTATAGTTGTGTGCTGCACTCTAGCTGTGTTTTGCACTCTAGCTGTGTGCTGCACTACAGCTATGTATTGCACTACAGCTGTGTATTGCGGTATAGCTGTATGCTGCACTATAGATGTGTATTGTGCTATAGCTGTGTGCTGCACTACAGCTGTGTATTGCACTATAGCTGTGTATTGCGCTATAGCTGTGTGCTGCACTATAGCTGTGTATTGCACTATAGCTGTGTATTGCACTATAGCTGTGTGCTGCACTATAACTGCGTGCTGCACTATAACTGCGTGCTGCACTATAACTGCGTGCTGCACTATAGCTGTGTACTACACTATAACTGTGTGCTACACTATAACTGTGTGCTGCATTATAACTGTGTGCTGCACTATAGCTGTGTATTGCGCTATAGCTGTGTGCTGTACTATAGCTGTATGCTGCACTATAACTGTGTATTGCACTATAACTGTATGCTGCACTGTAGCTGTGTGCTGCACTAAGCTATATGCTACACAATAGCTGTGTGCTGCACTATAGCTGTGTATTGAACTATAACTGTGTATTGCACTATAACTGTGTGCTACACTATAACTGTATGCTGCATTATAACTGTGTATTGCACTATAACTGTGTGCTGCACTATAGCTGTGTATTACACTATAACAGTGTATTGAACTATAACTGTGTATTGCTCTATAACCGTGTGCTGCACTATAACTGTGTGCTGCACTATAACTGTGTATTGCACTATATCGGTGTATTGCACTATATCGGTGTGCTGCATTATAGCTGTGTGCTGCACTATAGCTGTATATTGCACTATAACTGTGTGCTGCACTATAGCTGTGTGCTGCACTATAACTGTGTATTGCACTATCACTGTGTGCTGCACTATAGCTGTGTGCTGCCCTATAGCTGTGTATTGCATATTAGCTGTGCTGCACATTAGCTGTGTGCTGCACTGTAGCTGTGTGCTGCACTGTAGCTGTGTGCTGCACTATAACTCTGTGCTGCATTATAGCTGTGTATTACACTATAACTGTGTATTACACTATAACTGTGTATTGCACTATAGCTGTGTGCTGCACTATAGCTGTGTGCTGCACTATAGCTGTATGCTGCCCTATAGCTGTGTATTGCGCTATAGCTGTGTGCTGCACTACAGCTGTGTATTGCACTATAGCTGTGTGCTGCACGTTAGCTGTGTATTGCGCTATAGCTGTGTGCTGCACTATAGCTGTGTATTGCACTGTAGCTGTGTGCTGCACTGTAGCTGTGTGCTGCACTAACTGTATTGCACTATAACTGTGTTTGCACTATAACTGTGTTTGCACTATAACTGTGTGCTGCACTATAGCTGTGTATTACACTATAACTGTGTATTGCACTATAGCTGTGTGCTGCACTATAACCGTATGCTGCACTATAACCGTGTGCTGCAATATAAATGTGTATTGCACTATAACTGTGTGCTGCACTATAACTGTGTGCTGCATTATAGCTGTGTGCTGCACTATAGCTGTGTGCTGCACTATAGCTGTGTATTGCGCTATAGCTGTGTGCTGCATAATAACTATTGCACTATAACTGTGTGCTAAACTATAGCTGTGTGCTGCACTATAACTGTGTGCTGCATAATAACTATTGCACTATAACTGTGTGCTGCCCTATAGCTCTCTATAGCACTATAACTGTGTGCTGCACTATAGCTCTGTATTGCACTATAACTGTGTGCTGCACTATAGCTGTGTACAGTCGGTTCTGATATAACGTGACAGTTCCGTTCTCATGCGATCTTGCATTGTAAGGTCGCAGAATAACCTCGCCATTTAAATTAATGAGGGTCGGAACCGCGTTATTACCAATACAGGTAATGAAATTTGGCGTTCTACAAATAAATGTCAAAAATCTTTAATCGCGTTAAAGCCAATTCGCGTTGAAGAAACGCGTGTTATAGTAGAACCGACTGTACAACTCCTCGGATACTGCCTGACCTGCTGTGCTTTTCCAGCAACACACTCTCAACTCTGATCTCCAGTATCTGCAGACCTCACTGTCTCCTGTACTGCACTATGGCCGTGTACTGCACAGTAGCTGTGTGCTGTATTGTAATTTTGTCCTGTCCTGTGGATGCTTGTTCAATTACAGCTGTTTACTCTTCTGCAGCTGTACCTTATGCTCGAACATTGGGAAATAATATGCTTGCATCTCCACTCTTGTTTCCATTACACAGCCAGCTCCTCTCAAGTTTTAGAGCTCTCTCTGTAAAGTGCACAACGACCACTTCCAGCAATGTTTAAACCATTCTGTGTGAGCAGCTCCTCAATGTACACACATAAATAGCTGGTGAAAATGCTTAAAACACGCGTTAAACAAAGAGTTTCACGCGTACAACGCCTGAAATGTTTTTTTTCCCCTTCTGTAAAATTTGTTCCAACGGCTCGGACGTATCAACTTTAAACAAGTTTGCGGGAAAGTCTGCAAACCGACAAGAGCGTCCATCCCTTGTCCCATGGCATTTACTTTGGAAATTGTTCACTTTTTAATTCACAAATAAACTCATCTCCCTCCTGTTCTCGCTTCACGGTTTTTCTAAAGAAGAGTGAAGACTGAAGTCGCTGCTTACCTGCGCTGCATGGGATGGGTAAAAGCAGGAGAGCACGAGGTACAGAAAAACACCGTGCTGAACAGCAGCAACCATATCGCCTGTCCTCCTCTAATCCTGGGGAATTCCTTCAGGATCGGGTTTTCACCCTACCCACCCCCCTCCACCCAAACCAGGAAAACCTCTGGCTCTGACTTGCAGGTGCATTTACAGCGAGAGCATCGCTTCCAGTGAGTTTCCCTCCTGGAATAACATGAGAACAGCTGGCTGTGTTTACCACGGGCTCCTTTTCCAGACGCGACCGGACCCACAACAAAACCTGCGGTTTGTTTTCTTGCTGCGGGAGCTGGGGGTGATCTCTGCAGGACTGCCTGGTCAGAGTAGGAAAGGCTGAGGTTCCTCTCAGGATGATGTTGGTCCGCCCCTTTACGGAAAAGGGGTGGGGAGGAAGCTGGTAAAATTTAGACCAAAACATGCCTTCAACTTTACAATTACTTTTTTTAAAAAAAAAGAATATCAAAGCACGCTTTAAGAATTACATTATTTTTAGCTTGAGCAAAAAACATAAATTAAATAAGGGTGACTTTACAAATAGTTGGTATATCAACCTCTTCAAATATGTTACGACATAGACCTGGAACATAAACCCATTCCTTTTCAAGGCGGTTTACATCCGTGGGCACAAGGATTTTTCAATGTGATCATGCAATATTGCAAGATACCCTTACATCCACTCCGGAAACGTGTAATGACTTCTTTGACGGGTTGATTAGAAAATATCTCCAATGCACACGGTGAATTCGTGCAGCTGATCAATTGGTGAAACAAACACTATCCCGTCAGGTTTCAGAACTGAACCCCACTGAAAATATTAAAAACAACAATTATTTTTGTGATTTTTGAAATATTACCAAAATGGTGAGTGATAATAGGGATTAGAGTATTTTAAAACTTTAGATGTGATATCTTTAAAATTATAAACAGTTCTCTGATTTTAAAAAAGAATTCAATTAAAATGGAAATATGAGAAATATACCTAATTATAAAAAATATACCTAACTACCATTGCCCACGGTGGGCTATTGTACAAAATATGGAGGCATGGGATTGAGGGTAATTTAGCGGTTTAGATCAGAAATTGTCTAGTCGAAAGAAGACAGAGAGTGGTGCTTGATGGGAAATGTTCATCCTGGAGCTTAGTTACCAGTGGTGTACGGCATGGATCTGTTTTGGGGTTACTGCTGTTTGGTATTTTTATAAATGACCTAGATGAAGGTGTGGAAGGATGGATTAGTAAATTTGTGGATGACACTAATGTCAGTGGAGTTATGGATAGTGCTGAAGGATGTTGCAGGTTACAGAGGGACGTAGATAAATGCAGAGTTGGGCTGAGAGGTGGCAAATGGAGTTTAATGCAGAAAAGTGTGAGGTGATTTACTTTGGAAGGAGCAACATGAATAAAGAGTACTGGGCTAATGGTAAGATTCTTGGTAGTGTAGATGAGCAGAGAGGTCTCGGTATCCATGTTCATAGTTCCCTGAAAGTTGCTACCCAAGTTGATAGTGTTGTTAGGAGAGGCGTACAGTGCGTTAGCTTTTATTAGTAGAGGGATTGAGTTTCAGAGGCACAAGGTCTTGCTGCAACTATACAAAACTCAAGTGCAGCTGTACTTGGAGTATTGCGTACAGTTCTGGTCACCACATTATTTGAAGGAAGTGGAAGCTTTGGAAAGGGTGCAGAGGAGATTTACTAGGATGTTGCCTGGTCTGGAGGGAAGGTTTTATGAGGAAAGGCTGAGGGATGTGAGGCTGTTTTCTTCAGAGAGAAGGTTGAGAGGAGACTTAATTGAGACATATAAGGTAATCAGAGGGTTAGATTACCTTATATGTCTCAATTAAGTCTCCTCTCAACCTTTTTTCTCAGATGGTGTTGGCTAGCACAAGGAGACATAGCTTTAAATTGTGGAGTAAAAGATATAGGACAGATGTCAGAGGTAGTTTCTATACTCAGAGTAGTAGAGGCATAGAATGCACTGCCTGTAACAGTAGTAGACTCACCAACTTTAAAGGTATTTAAATGCCATTGGATAAACATATGGATGAAAATGTTAGATGGGCTTCAGATTGGTTCCAAAGTTGGTGCAACATCGAGGGCCGAAGGGCCTGTACTGTTCTGTAATGTTCTGTGTTCCATATAACAGGGCAGCACATGTGAAGTATTGATTTGATTTGATTTATTATTGTGAAATGCACAGAGATACACTGAAAACAGTTGTTTTACATACTATCCAGACAAATTGTATCTTACATGAGTAAATCAGGGTAATAGAACAGAATGCAGAATATAGTGTTACAGCTACAGAGAAGGTGCAGAGAAAGGTCAACATTAATATACGAGAGGTCCATTCATACGTCTGATAACAATGGGGAAGAAGCTGTTCTTGAATCTGTTGGCACGTTTTCAAACTTTTGTATATTCTGCCTGATGGAACAGGGTCGACGAGAGTATAACTGGGGTGGGAGAGGTCTTTGGTTATGTTGGCTGCTTTCCTGAGTCCGTGGGAAGTCTTGAAGGAGTCAGTGGGAGGAAGGCTGTTTTGCATGACAGACTGGGCTGCATTCACAACTCTGTAATTTCTTGGGTAGAGCAGTTGCCACACCAAGCTTGTAATACATCCGGGTAGGATGCTTTCAATGGTGCATCTATAAAAACTGGTAAGGGCCATTTTGGACATTTGGTAACAATGGAATACTTTCAAAGTGCAATACATAGCAAGATTCTTAGAAAAGCCAATGAAATTAAACCAAGCTTTAAGCTGTTTTTGGTTGTGGGGCAAAAGTTAAGGCAGTGCTGGCTCTCTTCAAATTGGGGTCAGAGGAGCTGGGGGGTAGTTTAGTTTCTTTCCAACTAGCCTCTGATTTTAGCTACTTATAGGCATGTTCTACAGAGAGCCAGCATTTACAAAATGGGCTGACTGGCCTTGTTCTGAGGTATAATGATTCTACGACCTAAAAACAGGATACAGACAGTCCCTGAGTTGTGAATGGGTTCCATTCTGGAGTCGACATTTTGCAAGTCGGTTTGTATGCAAGTTGTATGCAACACACATTTGGATAATGCAAGGCAAGCATTTGTATGTACAGGAAATGTCTGTATGTTGAATCTTTAAAATGACACTCCTGTATGGGATTGCGTTTATAAGTACAAGCATTTGTAAGTCAGATGTTTACAGATCAGGGCTCCCTGATTGGAATGGCAAGAGACTGCAGAGTTCTGTAGTACAGAGATTTAGGTGCCCTTGCACATGAATTATGTAAAGTTAATGTGCAGGTACAGAAAGTAATTGGGGAAGGCATATGGAATTTGCCTTTATTGTAAGAGGGAATAAAAATAGAGAAGTCTTGCCACAGTGGTGCAAGATATTGGCAAGTCCACACCTGGAATACTCTATTGTGGTTTGTTCTCTTTGTTTAAAATAGGACGTATTTGAATTGGAGGTGATTCAGAGAAGATTCACTCCAATCATGCTGGGAATGGAGGACTTGTCTTATGAGGAAAGATTGAGCAAGTTAGGCCTATATTCATTTGAAGTTAACTGAACAAAAGGTTGCTTTGTTGAAACCTGTGAATTCTGCTGGGACTTGACAGGATGGATGCAGATAAATTATTCCTCTTTATTGGGAAACTAAAGGTAGGAGATACAGTTCCAAGTAAAGGTCTCTCATTTAAGACAGAGATGAGTACAGCAGGGAGTTGGATAAGCAGTTCATCAAACAGTAATGTTGCTAGTTGAAGTAGAATGGCTATTCAGGACACAGCAAAAACTCCCTTCCCCTGTTCTTGTTTGGAAAATTGTAATATGCATCTAAATGGCAAACTGGGCACTAGGTTTAATGTCCTATTTGAAGGACAGGGATCACCACAGGGATGAATTAACATTCAAGACTGTGGCACAGTGTGGTGATGGAATTGCATCCACCATAATACACTGTGGAGTTGATAACCCTCGTGCAAAATGCATTGAGAAAATCATTGCAGTGGGATAATAGTGAGGGCGGGGGAGTCTGCTACTGGCAAGACCCTTTTAAGATCCAGACTGACTATGTAGAATTTACACATAGAATCCCTATAGTGCAGAAAGGGACTATCTGGACCATTGAATCTGCAGGAACCTTTCAAAGAGCAATCCCCCCCCACACCTAGCCCCTCCACACAGACCATCCCACAAGGCTGGATCTGAACCTGGGTCTTTGGTGTTGTGAGGAAGCACTACTAACCACTAAACCACCATGCTGCCCAATAGCATTGGAGTGCTTTTTTGATTGGTTTTGAACTGGAAACCATTCAAGTGCAAGATGAACATGACAGCTACTATACTACATAGAAACAGGCCATTCAGCCTAATTTCCATGGGTTGTTTTTACCCATTTGAGGTTCCTTCAGTCATTTCATGATGCAAATAATTATTAAAGCAGTTGACTCTATTCTCATGGAAATATTTGTCCAGTTTCATCTATACTATTCTCTTCGACTGTTCCCCGTGGTCGTGAGTTCTACATTCTTAGGATAAAATATTGTCTTCTGAACTCCTTTTTAGATTTATTGGTGACAATTTTATATCGAGAGTCTCTAGTTGCCCTTCCCCTTTAGAGGAAACATTCTCTTGTAGACAATCTATCAAAAACCTTTCACCTCCTCAGCCTTCTTTTGATTAAAGAAACGGAACCCAGCCTGTCATTCTTTACATCAAATGTAAACCTTTCTGATCTCATGCTTGTAAATATTTGCTGTCAATGCTTCTACATCCATTTTAAATGATAACGATGACCAGAAACACAGAACTCTGCAAGTATGGTCTAACCAAAGTTTGACAAGTTTAACTTAATTCACTACTTCTTGATTCAATCCTTCTAGACGTAAAACCCAGAACTTGATTTGCTTTTCCATGACCTCGTCAACCTCTCACACAACTTTCAATAAGGTGCATTTGCACTTGGAGTATCTTTTATTCCTCTAACTCTTATAGACTTGCTTCTTCCAAGTAATAAATTACCCCCTTATCTCTCTACTAAAGCATACTACTTCATATTTAGTTATCTTGAACTTAATTTGCCAAATATATGCCCAATTCTGTAAGTATATTAATGTCCTGCTGCAATCTGATCCAGTCCTCTTTAGTATTAATTCTCTGGATGTAGGTTTGCTTGCTGAGCTGGAAGGTTCAGTTTCAGCTGTTTCATTACCATACTAGGTAACATCTTCAGTGAGCCTCCGAATGAAGCACTGGTGGTGTAGCCCACTTTCTATTTATATGTTTGGGTTTCCTTGGGTTGGTGATGTCATTTCCGGCGGTGACATCATTTCCTGTATTTTTGTCGGGGGTGGTAAATGGGATCTAAGTCAATGTGTTTGTTGTTAGAGTTCTGGTAGGCGTACCATGCTTCTACGAATTCTCGTGTGTATCTCTGTTTGGCTTGTTCTAGGATGGAGAAAGTGAGGTCTGCAGATGCTGGAGATCAGAGATGGAAATGTGTTGCTGGAAAAGCGCAGCAGGTCAGGCAGCATCTAGGGAACAGGAGAATCGACGTTTCGGGCATTAGCCCTTCTTCAGGAAGGGCATTAGCCCTTCCACATTGTTCTAGGATGGATGTGTTGTCCCAGTCGAAGTGGTGTCCTTCCTCATCCATATATAAGGATAATAGTGAGAGTGGGTCATGTCTTTTTGTGGCTAGTTGATGTCCATTTATCCTGGTGGCTAGTTGTCTGCCTATTTGTGCAATGTAGTGTTTGTTATAGTTCTTGCAAGGTATTTGTAAATGACATTAAGTTTGCTTGTCTGTATAGGGTCTTTCAAGTTCATTAGCTGCTGTTTTAGTGTGTTGGTGGGTTTGAGGGCTACTATAATTCCAAGAGGTCTGAGTAGTCTGGCAGTCATTTCTGAGATGTCTTTGATGTAGGGGAGAGTGGCTAGGGTTTCTGGATGCATTTTGTCTGCTTGTTTGGGTTTGTTGCTGAGAAATTGGCAGACTGTGTTCATTGGATCAAGTTTAGAGTGGTGCTGGAAAAGCACAGCAGGTCAGGCAGCATCCGAGGAGCAGGAGAATCGACGTTTTGGGCAAAAGCCCTTCATCAGGAATGAGGCTGGGAACCTTGAGAGTGGAGAGATGAATGGGAAGGGGGGTGGGGTTGCGGAGAAGGTAGCTCAGAATGCAATGGAGGTGAATGGAGGTGGGAGTTAAGGTGGAGCGGATAGGTGGGAAGGAGGATTGACAGGTGGGACTGGTCATGAGGATGGTGCTGAGCTGTAAACTGGAACTGGGGTAAGGTGGGAGAGGGGAAATGAGGAAACTGGTGAAGTCCACATTGATGCCCTGGGGTTGAAGCATTCCAAGGCGGAAGATGAGGCATTCTTCCTCCAGGTGTCAGGAGGTGAGGGAGTGGCAATGGAGGAGGCCCAGAGCCTGCATGTCCTTGGCAGAGTGGGAGGGGGAGTTGAAATGTTTGGCCACGAGGCAGTGGGGTCAATTGGTTCTGGTGTCCTGGAGGTGTTCTCTAAAGTGCTCTGCGAGAAGGTGTCCATTCTCCTCAATGTAGAGGAGACTGTATTGGGAGCAACGGATACAATAAATGGTGTGGAAGAGCAGGTTAAACTTTGATGGATGTGGAAGGCTCCTTTGGGGCCTTGGATGGAGGTGAGGGGGGAGGTGTGGGTGCAGGATTCGCAATTCCTGCGGTGGCAGGGTAAGGTGCCAGG